>NC_134361.1:226142451-226227451 GCF_048569485.1 Anomaloglossus baeobatrachus
GGAGTATATAGGTGGAGTATATAGGTGGAGTATATAGGTGGAGTATATAGGTGGCGTATATAGGTGGAGTATATAGGTGGTGTATATAGGTGGAGTATATAGGTGGAGTATATAGATGGAGTATACAGGTGGAGTATACAGGTGGAGTATATAGATGGAGTATATAGGTGGAGTATATAGGTGGAGTATATAGGTGGAGTATATAGATGGAGTATATAGGTGGAGTATATAGGTGGAGTATATAGATGGAGTATATAGGTGGAGTATATAGGTGGAGTATATAGGTGGAGTATATAGCTGGGGTATATAGGGGGAGTATATAGGTGGAGTATATAGGGGGAGTATATAGGTGGAGTATATAGCTGTAGTATATAGGTGGAGTATATAGATGGAGTATATAGGTGGCGTATATAGGTGGAGAATATAGGTGGAGTATATAAGTGGCGTATATAGCTGGAGTATATAGGTGGAGTATATAGGTGGAGTATATAGGTGGAGTATATAGCTGGAGTATATAGGTGGCGTATATAGGTGGCGTATATAGGTGGAGTATATAGCTGGAGCATATAAGTGGCGTATATAGGTGGAGTATATAGGTGGAGAATATAGGTGGCGTATATAGGTGGAGTATATAGATTGAGTATATAGGTGGAGTATATAGGTGGAGAATATAGGTGGAGTATATAGGTGGCGTATATAGGTGGAGTATAGCGGTATAGTGGTACCTGTCTGTCCCTGGCAGTGTGTCTGTCTGTCGTCTGTGCGCCCGGTCACTGCTCCTCTCTTTTATAGCTGCTGTCAGGCTGTCAGGATTCCCACTTACAGCTGAGCCGCTCTCTCCCGTCTTCTCTCCTCCTTCACAGTTTATCCATTGACTCTATAGCACTCCCCTCCTTCTTCCCTGTTCTGGTCCACACTCTCCACCCACAGCCCCTCTTCCCAAATCCCCCCATGTATCCCCCTCATGGCAATAATGCCTTTATCACTTTGTTTAAGTCTGTCTTACCGTCTGCCCTGACATCACTCATAAACAAAGCATTAACCACTGAGCTGACTCGCAGGAGTCTGGCCATGTTCCAGGCTGTTTTACAATTACAATTCTTGCTGGGGTGATGATAGAGAAATGTTGTAGAGAGAGAAGAGAATGACCAGAGCTGTTACTTAAAGGGGATCTCCATCTGGTCCGAGCAACAAGCAGATAGTTTTCTCATAATTTCAGTGCACATAATACCGCCATATAGTGCTAAGGTAATAGTGCTCACATACTATCACCATAGGAAGCAAGATAATACACAAGTCACACATAATTCCCTTATAAAAACCTCAAATAAATCCGCCATATAGCTCACACAGTTTACTTGAACTTGTATCCCGCCATATAGTGCTAAGGTAATAGTGCTCACATACTATCACCATAGGAATCAAGGTAATGCACAAGTCACAAATAATTCCATTATAAAAAGTTCAAATAAATCCACCATATAGCTCACACAGTTTACTTGAACTTGTATACCGCCATATAGTGCTAAGGTAATAGTGCTCACATACTATCACCATAGAGAAGCCAAATAATACACAAGTCCCAAATAATTCCCTTATAAGAAGCTTAAATAATACCGCCATATAGCTCACACAGTTTACTTGAACTTGTATACCACCATATAATGCTAAGGTAATAGTGCTCACATATCACCCTAGGGAAGCAAAATAAGACCCTTATAAAGAGCTCAAATAATACCGCCATATAGTGCTAAGGTAATAGTGCTCACATACTATCACCATAGAGAAGCCAAATAATACACAAGTCCCAAATAATTCCCTTATAAGAAGCTCAAATAATACCGCCATATAGCTCACATATTTTACTTGAACTTGTATACCATCATATAGTGCTAAGGTAATAGAGCTCACATACAATCACCATAGAGAAGCCAAATAATACACAAGTCCCAAATAATATCTTTATAAAGAGCTGAAATAATACCGCCATATAGTGCTAAGGTCATACTGCTCACATACTATCACCATAGGAAGCAAGATAATACACAAGTCCCAAATAATACCCCTATAAAGAGCTCAAATAATACCATTATAAAAAGCTCAAATAATACCGCCATATATTGATAAGGTAATAGTGCTCACATAATGTCACAATAAAGAAGCCAAATAATACACAAGTCCCAAATAACACCCTTATAAAGAGCACAAATAATACCGCTATATGACTCATACATTTTACTTGAACTTGTATACCGCTATATAGTGCAAAGGTAATAGTGTTGGCATACTATCAGCATAGCGAAGCCAGATAATACACAAGTCCCAAATAATAGCCTTATAAAGAGCTCAAATAATACCGCCATATAGCCTATCCAAGGGTTGGGGGAGGGGGTACAAGATCAAGGGTGGGCAGGGGCAGGAAGGAGGCTCAGACATCCTCACCTTCAGAGGTAACTCTGAGATCAGGGATATCAAGGGTCCCTTAGCCTTAGGGTCAATCTAGGAGCCCTTGTCCCCTGCTTTCTCCCCACTCACTGTGACAAGTACAGACAGCACAGCATAGTATGGACGGCGCAACATAATGCGGATGTTGCAGCATAATACAGGCGGTGTGGCATAATACGGATGGCGAGGCATAGCATGAACAGTACAGCATAGTACAAACAGCGAGGAAGAGTAAGGATGGCGCTGCATAGTATGGACAGTGCAGCATAGTATGGGTGGAGCAGCATAGTACGGACGGCGTGGCATAGTATGGACGGCATGGCATAGTACAGATGGTGCAGCATAGAATGGATGGTGAGGCATAGTATGGACGGCACGGCATAGTACAGATGGTGCAGCATAGTATGGATGGTGAGGCATAGTATGGACGGCACGGCATAGTATGGATGGTGAGGCATAGTATGGACGGCACGGCATAGTACAGATGGTGCAGCATAGTATGGATGGTGAGGCATAGTATGGACGGCACGGCATAGTACAGACGGTTCAGCATAGTACAGACGGCGTGGAATAGTACAGATGGTGCAGCATAGTACAGACAGTGCAGCATAGTACGGATGGTGAGGCATAGTATGGACGGCACGGCATAGTACAGATGGTGCAGCATTGTATGGATGGCGTGGAATAATACAGATGGTGCAGCATAGTACGGATGGTGAGGCATAGTACGGATGGCGTGGAATAGTACAGACGGTGCAGCATAGTATGGATGGTGAGGCATAGTATGGACGGCATGGCATAGTACAGATGGTGCAGCATAGTATGGATGGTGAGGCATAGTATGGACGGCACGGCATAGTACAGATGGTGCAGCATAGTATGGATGGTGAGGCGTAGTATGGACGGCACGGCATAGTACAGATGGTGCAGCATAGTATGGATGGTGAGGCATAGTATGGACGGCACGGCATAGTACAGATGGTGCAGCATAGTATGGATGGTGAGGCATAGTATGGACGGCACGGCATAGTACAGATGGTGCAGCATAGTATGGATGGTGAGGCATAGTATGGACGGCACGGCATAATACAGATGGTGCAGCATAGTATGGATGGTGAGGCATAATATGGACGGCACGGCATAATACAGATGGTGCAGCATAGTACGGATGGTGAGGCATAGTATGGACGGCACGGTATAGTACAGATGGTGCAGCATAGTATGGATGGCGTGGCATAGTATGGACGGCACGGCATAGTACAGACGGTTCAGCATAGTACAGGCGGCGTGGAATAGTACAGATGGTGCAGCATAGTACAGACAGTGCAGCATAGTATGGATGGTGAGGCATAGTATAGACGGCACGGCATAGTACAGATGGTGCAGCATTGTATGGATGGCGTGGAATAATACGGATGGTGCAGCATAGTACGGATGGTGAGGCATAGTATGGATGGCGTGGAATAGTACAGACGGTGCAGCATAGTATGGATGGTGAGGCATAGTATGGACGGCACGGCATAGTACAGATGGTGCAGCATAGTATGGATGGTGAGGCATAGTATGGACGGCACGGCATAATACAGATGGTGCAGCATAGTATGGATGGTGAGGCATAGTATGGACGGCACGGCATAATACAGATGGTGCAGCATAGTACGGATGGTGAGGCATAGTATGGACGGCACGGTATAGTACAGATGGTGCAGCATAGTATGGATGGCGTGGCATAGTATGGACGGCACGGCATAGTACAGATGGTGCAGCATAGTATGGATGGTGAGGCATAGTATGGACGGCACGGCATAGTACAGACGGTTCAGCATAGTACAGACGGCGTGGAATAGTACAGATGGTGCAGCATAGTACAGACAGTGCAGCATAGTACGGATGGTGAGGCATAGTATGGACGGCACGGCATAGTACAGATGGTGCAGCATTGTATGGATGGCGTGGAATAATACAGATGGTGCAGCATAGTACGGATGGTGAGGCATAGTACGGATGGCGTGGAATAGTACAGACGGTGCAGCATAGTATGGATGGTGAGGCATAGTATGGACGGAATGGCATAGTACAGATGGTGCAGCATAGTATGGATGGTGAGGCGTAGTATGGATGGCACGGCATAGTACAGATGGTGCAGCATAGTATGGATGGTGAGGCATAGTATGGACGGCACGGCATAGTACAGATGGTGCAGCATAGTATGGATGGTGAGGCATAGTATGGACGGCATGGCATAATACAGATGGTGCAGCAGAGTACGGATGGTGAGGCATAGTATGGACGGCATGGCATAATACAGATGGTGCAGCAGAGTACGGATGGTGAGGCATAGTATGGACGGCATGGCATAGTACAGATGGTGCAGCATAGTATGGATGGTGAGGCATAGTATGGACGGCACGGCATAGTACAGATGGTGCAGCATAGTATGGATGGTGAGGCATAGTATGGACGGCATGGCATAGTACAGATGGTGCAGCATAGTATGGATGGTGAGGCATAGTATGGACGGCACGGCATAGTACAGATGGTGCAGCATAGTATGGATGGTGAGGCATAGTATGGACGGCACGGCATAGTACAGACGGTTCAGCATAGTACAGACGGCGTGGAATAGTACAGATGGTGCAGCAAAGTACAGACAGTGCAGCATAGTACGGATGGTGAGGCATAGTATGGACGGCACGGCATAGTACAGATGGTGCAGCATTGTATGGATGGCGTGGAATAATACAGATGGTGCAGCATAGTACGGATGGTGAGGCATAGTACGGATGGCGTGGAATAGTACAGACGGTGCAGCATAGTATGGATGGTGAGGCATAGTATGGACGGCACGGCATAGTACAGATGGTGCAGCATAGTATGGATGGTAAGGCATAATATGGACGGCACGGCATAATACAGATGGTGCAGCATAGTATGGATGGTAAGGCATAGTATGGACGGCACGGCATAGTACAGATGGTGCAGCATAGTATGGATGGTAAGGCATAGTATGGACGGCACGGCATAATACAGATGGTGCAGCATAGTATGGATGGTAAGGCATAGTATGGACGGCACGGCATAGTACAGATGGTGCAGCATAGTATGGATGGTAAGGCATAGTATGGACGGCACGGCATAATACAGATGGTGCAGCATAGTATGGATGGTGAGGCATAGTATGGACGGCACGGCATAGTACATATGGTGCAGCATAGTATGGATGGTGAGGCATAGTATGGACGGCACGGCATAGTACAGATGGTGCAGCATAGTATGGATGGCGTGGCATAGTAAGGACGGCACGGCATAGTACAGATAGTGCAGCATAGTACAGATGGTGCAGCATAGTATAAACGGCACGGTATAGTACAGATGGTGCAGCATAGTACAGATGGTGCAGCATAGTATGGATGGTGAGGCATAATATGGACGGCACGGCATAGTACAGATGGTGCAGCATAGTATGGATGGCGTGGCATAGTAAGGACGGCACGGCATAGTACAGATAGTGCAGCATAGTACAGATGGTGCAGCATAGTATAAACGGCACGGTATAGTACAGATGGTGCAGCATAGTACAGATGGTGCAGCATAGTATGGATGGTGAGGCATAGTATGGACGGCACGGCATAGTACAGATGGTGCAGCATAGTATGGATGGCGTGGCATAGTAAGGACGGCACGGCATAGTACAGACGGCGAGTAATCCCCCTTGGGTTGTCTACAGCCCTTGATCCGGCCGTGTCCTATCACTATACTTTGCAGCAATGGCCTCCTCTTTCCCATAAGAAAAAAATCTTGGCCAAAACCTTCTATAAACGGGTGAAATTGTAGTTTTGGGAAGGAGCGGCCGTAAAGCTTTATAAATAAACGTAATAGTATGTAATTGGTGTGTGTGGGGCCGGCGGGTGCGAGCCCCTTATATCACCATTTCCCTGACTCCACCATTATCCCCCGCGTTATCCCTCCATTATCACCAATAACTCAGACAGAAAACACAGACGTCCCCGCGGCCACAGTCCTACACAGCAGAGCCGAGGAGCGGACGACCGCCCGTAATCACCGACGACCACCCGATCCTTATCTGGGAACCAGAACCTTCTATTACTGACGTCTGGCCTCGGACCTTTCTATTCAGGAAAGAACGTAATATATCATATCCGTATCTACCACAGAAGATACATGGTATAGCCTATAGTGACAGTGCATACATTACATTACTGCTCCTGTTACCTCCTGTATTATGCTCCAGAGCTGCACTCACTATTCTGCTGGTGCAGTCACTGTGTACATACATTACATTACTGATCCTAAGTTACCTCCTGTATTATGCTCCAGAGCTGCGCTCACTATTCTGCTGGTGCACTCACTGTGTACATACATTACATTACTGATCCTAAGTTACCTCCTGTATTGTGCTCCAGAGCTGCACTCACTATTCTGCTGGTGCAGTCACTGTGTACATACATTACTGATCCTGAGTTACCTCCTGTATTATACTCCAGAGCTGCACTCACTATTCTGCTGGTGCAGTCACTGTGTACATACATTACATTACTGATCCTGTTACCTCCTGTATTATGCTCCAGAGCTGCACTCACTATTCTGCTGGTGCAGTCACTGTGTACATACATTACTGATCCTGAGTTACCTTCTGTATTATAGTCCAGAGCTGCACTCACTATTCTGCTGGTGCAGTCACTGTGTACATACATTACATTACTGATCATGTTACCCCCTGTATTATACTCCAGAGCTGCACTCACTATTCTGCTGGTGCAGTCACTGTGTACATACATTACATTACTGATCCTGAGTTACCTCCTGCATTATACTCCAGAGCTGCAGTCACTATTCTGCTGGTGCAGTCACTGTGTACATACATTACTGATCCTGAGTTACCTCCTGTATTATACTCCAGAGCTGCACTCACTATTCTGCTGGTGCAGTCACTGTGTACATACATTACTGATCCTGAGTCACCTCCTGTATTATACTCCAGAGCTGCACTCACTATTCTGCTGGTGCAGTCACTGTGTACATACATTACATTACTGATCCTGAGTAACCTCCTGTATTATACTCCAGAGCTGCACTCACTATTCTGCTGGTGCAGTCACTGTGTACATACATTACATTACTGATCCTGTTACCTCCTGTATTATGCTCCAGAGCTGCACTCACTATTCTGCTGGTGCAGTCACTGTGTATATACATTACTGATCCTGAGTTACCTCCTGTATTCTCCTCCAGAGCTGCACTCACTATTCTGCTGGTGCAGTCACTATCTACAAATAATTACAGGATTTTGTGAACGTAACGATAGAGGAAAATCCTTCTGTGATGCAAAACACTGGTGTGAATGAATGTGGAATAATCCCTGTAGATTCTGTAGGGCCTTCATGTAGATCAGCAGCTCCGTACTAGTCAGTATAGGGTCAGAAGGGCCAGTTTTCGTTGAGCGGGGGCGCCATTGCGTTATACATATGGTGCCAACCTCCGCGGTCAGGAGGGGAGACATCAGGGAATTGTGCCCGGGGCCCCTTCCGTGACGTATATGCTAAGCAACCTGGTTTTACTTCCACAATTAATTTTTGGTTTATATAAAGTTTGACATTTTATGGTTTTCTTTCCCTTTTAGGTGTTTTCAAGATGCTAATCTAGTAAGTTCTACACACACCTCACACCACCATACAGCAGGGAGAAGCAGTCACTAGGAAAGGGTCAACAATGTTTCTACAGACACAGGAAGTGACTCAGCCAGTTCTTAGCAGACCCAGGTTGCCATAGCAACTTGCAAAAGTGGGGGCATGAGCAGTTAGGAGTAGAAAACAGTTTCACTTTACCTCAGAATAAGCTGGGACACGGTGGTGCAGCTCCCTGAAGGGGAGGCTGTCAGGCCTTCAGAGAGGCAGAACAGAGCTGTCTGGATGTAACACCGAGCAGACGGCTCCACCAAGCTGGGGGCCAGTAACATCTAGAGAGACGGGACCCGGGACCTGTAATCGCGGACTAAAAGGGAGCAGTCGATAGAGAGACAGGACCGGGCACAAGAGGTGCAGATCCCTAGTTCGGGTGACCGAGGTGCGGCAGCAGAGAGGGATCCTGAGAGAGTGGGATAGAGGTCCGACCCACGAGAGGCTCGGGCTGCCGGCCGTGCGGACCGAGAACGGGGAAGAGTACAGAGTTGTGCATGGAGGAGAAAGGCCACAGATTACCAAACCGGATCCAGCCTCTGACCTGTCCGGGAAGCGACCGGAGTCTCTGATGGCGAGGACCACCACCTGAGCCAGTAAATAAAGTGAACCCGCACCCGGCGACTCTGTGAGTAACTGCCGCCACCCTGTGCTCCGGCACGCCAGTGGACTGCCGCCCCAGTTCTCATTAATCTCCCGGGGTACCCCGCTCCTCCCGTGGGGAGCGATACCATCCTGGCTGCACATAACACCTGCCCCGGAGAAAGACTGTGCAGCGGCGGCAAGTTCCTGGCCGCATACCGCGGGTGGCACTGCGAAGCATCTCCATTTCCCATCCAGTACTGCCCCTGGGAGAGGACTAGTCGCAGGAAGGGTCGGCGGCGGAGGAGGCTGAGACCCCAGTCACCGGTGCAACCAGAAACACGCTTCCCAGGGGCCCGTCACCCTCCTCCATCCCCATCTGTATTGGACACTTGTCCGTTTGCTGTTCTTGTTTTCATGTAGCCGACGGGGTCACGAAACCGGGTCAGGCCAGTCACAGCTACCCCAAGGAACCACTGGCCCGGTGACGAGTACCCTAAGGCCCCGTGGACGCTACACATACATTACATTACTGATCCTGAGTTACATCCTGTATTTAACTCCAGAGCTGTGCTCACTGTTCTGCTTTTTTCACTCCAGGTGATGTCATTGACTTTTTTGAATTCATACTTTGGAGAGACACATTTTTCAACTTGTCCCGAAATGCGTATCTCTGGGGTTCTTCAAGGAACCTTTGAAAAATATGAGTGATTTGGGTTTACACTTCACATGTAGAAGATAAAGAGGACATTAAAGCGAAGGCCACCAATCTAGCAGGACCGGGGACCGTCTAGTCTTCTAAATCTGGCCGACCATGATCCCGTTCCCTCACCAATCTAGCAGGACCAAGGACCGTCTAGTCTTCTAAATCTGGCCGACCATGGTCCCGTTCCCTCACCAATCTAGCAGGACCGAGGACCGTCTAGTCTTCTAAATCTGGCCGACCATGATCCCGATCACTCACCAATGTAGCAGGACCCAGGACTGTCTAGTCTTCTAAATCTGGCCGACCATGATCCCGTTCCTTCACCAATCTAGCAGGACCGAGGACCGTCTAGTCTTCTAAATCTGGCCGACCATGATCCCGTTCCCTCTGTGCAGAGAATGATTCAGTTCCTCGTGACGTCCTTGTCTGGCGCCTTCTACATTTCCTTCCACCCCTCATTTCTTGGGGGTGAAGAAAGACTTCTTCTATCCCACACAATGCTGACGGAATCCCATGTTTTATGTCACGCAGGTAACGAGTAATTAGACTGGAGGTGCGCCCTAATTATTCTCAATGGAGGATTATGAGTGGGATCCGGATGTCAATGGATAAAGCACATTTTTCGCATTAGTGCCATGCAAGGTTCCTACATGAATTTCCTGGAACCGGTGTTGAAGGTCTCAGCCATACGATGTGGACACCTCCTCATTGTCTAATGTCTACTACCTGTATGACGTCCGTAGTGTGACACATGAAGCCTTGAAAGTCTTGTATGAAAACAGAGCCGCTTCGTTCAGCGCTACTTCCACCTCCCGGAATACGCCAGATTTAAGCTTCTGGGTCTTACATTGTAGAATGGAGAAATATTTTATCCAGATGTTCTTTCGGGAGCAGCTTCTGAGACAAAATAAAGCTTTCTCGCAGCAACTGGACGATCAAACACATCTGCAAGACAAAATGAAATGTCTTAATTCTCTGGAAAGCCTATAAATCCAACGTGACGGGACATCTGAATGGAGGAGACACATGAAACCAATTAATAAAGTCTTATTAGAGTTCCTGGTCCTACAGTAGAACTTCACAAAATTGGCTACATAGGCCATCTATAGGAACCCGTGGAGAAGACATGTGACATGGGCCTTCTCTCACTTCGGAAACTTAGGTGGCCACTGCCTGTTCTTTCAAATAGGCTTTTTCATGGTCCTACCCAGACAAAAAGAGGTGGAGTGGTCACCATGGATGTCTGCCTTGTTGGCTTGGCTTGTTGACTTTAGAGGACATCTCTTCATCGAGCATTAGGTGTGATTTGGGAAGTAGCTACAAGGGTTGTCTATCGGAACCCATGGAGACAGCACATGCCATGGAGTTTCTGTCATGTTGGAACTTTGGTGGCTACAGCAAATCTTTTCTGTTAGTCCTACCTAGTCAAGAAGTGGTGGAGAGGTGACTACAAATGTTTTTCTTATCGGCCTCATTTCGGAATCTTAGGTGGCCACTGCCTGTTCTTTCGAAAAGGCTTTTTCATGGTCCTACCCAGACAAAAAGAGGTGGAGAGGTCACCATGGATGTCTGCCTTGTTGGCTTGGCTTGTTGACTTTAGTGGGCACATCCCTTCATAGAGCGTTAGGTGTGATTTGAGAAGTAGCTACAAGGGTTGTCTATCGGAACCCATGGAGAAAGCACATGCCATGGAGTTTCTGTCACGTTGGAAACTTTGGTGGCTACAGCAAATCTTTTCTATTAGTCCTACCTAGTCAAGAAGTGGTGGAGAGGTGACAACAAAGGTCTTTCTTATCGGCCTCATTTCAGAAACTTAGGTGGCCACTGCCTGTTCTTTCGAAAAGGCTTTTTCCTGGTCCTACCCAGACAAAAAGAGGTGGAGAGGTCACCATGGATGTCTGCCTTGTTGGCTTGGCTTGTTGACTTTAGTGGGCACATCCCTTCATAGAGCGTTAGGTGTGATTTGAGAAGTAGCTACAAGGGTTGTCTATCGGAACCCATGGAGAAAGCACATGCCATGGAGTTTCTGTCACGTTGGAAACTTTGGTGGCTACAGCAAATCTTTTCTATTAGTCCTACCTAGTCAAGAAGTGGTGGAGAGGTGACAACAAAGGTCTTTCTTATTGGCCTCATTTCGGAAACTTAGGTGGCCACTGCCTGTTCTTTCAGAAAGGCTTTTTCATGGTTCTACCAAGACAAAATGAGGTGCAGAGGTAGCCATGGATGTCTGCCTTGTTGACTCAACAAGCTCTTTAGACTTCAGTGGGCACACCACTCCTTTATATGGCTGCAATAGGGCACCAGGTGGGATCTGGGAAGTGGCCACAAAGGGTGTCTATAGAAACCCTTGGAGAAGGCCATGGGTTTCTGACATGATGAAACATGAAAGACGTTCCTGGTCTTAGAATAGAACTTCAAAAAAGTGGCTAAATTGCCATCTCTAATATTTGTGGAGAAGACATAAGACATGGAGTTTCTATGACTTTGGAAATTAAGGTGGCCACTGGTGATTCTTCCTGATAGGCTTTTTGGTGAAACTAGCCAGTCAAAATGAGGTGGAGTTGTGGACACATATATTACCCTGGCTGTCTCTCTGCATTGGCCTGGAGGTGGATGGAGCTGTTGGAACCCTGTCTGTTGTGGTGTAGGCTGCAGTCCTGGTGTCTGACTGCAGCCAAGAAGTTGAAGTTTATCCTTTGTAGATTCCCCTCTTTGTCTTCCTTCCTTTGTGTGTTATGTTAGTGCAGCGGTGGGACTATTGATCCTTATCTGTCCACTCACTAGCCAGGACTATTGTAGGGTCAATCAGGGCTTCAGGTTCCTGCGCGGTGACAGGTGAGGAACCTTTATAGGGACTGGTAAGGAGTGCAGGGTACAGTTGCAGGTAAGTGGAGGACGTGTCCATCTTCCCTCTCACTAGCGCCCACCATTGTTAAAGTGCCTCCAGTATACCCCTTGTTTGTCATGGTAAAAACCCCTATTTTTCAATTGTTTTGCCCCATGCCGGACCCTCCCCAAGTCCGTGCATGACACCTGCTGGCTCGGCTGTCAACTCAACTTCTATAAACATCAGTTGGCACCCAGTCAAAATGAGGTGGAGAGGTGGCCACGGATGTCTGTCTTGCTGCCTCAGCTGTCAAACCAAAATCTATAGACTGCAATGGGCACATCCCTCTATTATGTGGTTTCATGAAGGGGGAACCGCGACACTTATTGTATTGTAAGCCCCCACCACTGAGCCACCAGGATGGCACAGTGGCTCAGTGGTTAGCACTGCAGTCTTGTGGTGGCTCAGTGGTTAGCACTGCAGTCTTGCAGCGCTGGGGTCCTGGGTTCAAATCCCACCAAGGACGACATCTGCAAGGAGTTTGTATGTTCTCCCCGTGTTTGCGTGGGTTTCCTCTGGGTTCTCCGGTTTCCTCCCACACTATAAAAACAGAGTGATAGGGACGTTAGATTGTGAGCCCCAATGGGGACAGTGATGCTGATGTATGTAAAGCGCTCTGGACTTAATAATGCTATAAAAGTGAATACATATTATTATTATTACTTTGGGACAGGATTTATGTTCAGACCGCTCCCAATAACTAAAAATAGGGTGTATCCAGTGTAACTCATGGTCCTGGGGGGACCGAAATGGAAGTCAAACCACCAGATTATTAGGGGAACTCACTTTAAAGATCCAAGACTGGTTTGCAAATTTTCTCTTCACATTCCATTCAAAACAGCATTCAAATTTCTAAAACTGAATCTATCGCTGGGATCTGAAATAGTTGGTATTCCAAAATCCCTTGTAATTTGGTGTCATGATCACAGGTGAGGTATGAGGGGATAACAGGGGACTGGGGCTCCTAGATTGGCCCACAGGCCCCCAGCGGTCCCTACTCCCAGAGATACATCTAATGGTGATGATGTCTGGGCCGCCTTCCTTGCCAGCCCTGATCTGACACCCCCTTTCCCCCACCCTAGGGGGGGCAGGACAGGAGTGGTTGAACCCACAGATATGGACAAACAGGGGAAGCAAAAACTCTAACACGCAGCACGCTCACACAGAGTAATCAGATAACAAATGATAAGGGGGAAAATAAAGAGTAGGGAGGAAATAACCAGACGAGAGGAGGAATTCCACAGCACACTAAGCAACACGCAGTAAATCACTAGTTACTGCAACACAACAGTACATAAGCTACATGCTATAGTCGGCATGAGAAAACAGGTTCCTCCACCTTAAAAAGGCGGGGAGTAGCGTATTAGTGCTTATGCTTTAAAATGGGGGGAAAGATTGGTGCTATGGCATACCATAGCATTGAAATGAGAGCAGCACTTTCTGCTTTGAACAATCCCTTTTCTAAGAGGGATCACCTGAAAATAAGGTGATCATAGGATGTCCCGGGAGTGGGACCAGTCAGTGATCAGTTTGGAGTGAGTGTTTAGTTCTCCCGCAGCGCCCCCTCGGGGAACACAACCATTATGACCTACTAATGTCAATAGGAGACCCCCCCCCAAAAACAACATTATACTCGCCTCACTCAGCTTCCTAGCCGGTCCCTGCTCCCTCCGGCTCCGGTCCTCTCTTCAGTCTTCATCCTCATTGTTCGGGGCCTCCGGCATTGACTAACCCTCAGTCAGTCCATAGAGGAATACCGGGCTGAAGTATCAAAACTTCCTTAGTAACTACCCCTCTATTTATTTTGAATGGGTGTACCGGCTCATTCACTCACTGTCACTAGGTAGTAGGGAACAGGGGCTCCTAAGCTGTCCCTCACACTAGGGAACCGTAGGCTATCCCTAACCTCAGGATTACTCCCGATGGTGGAGATGCCTTAGTCTCATGTCTGGCCCTGCTCCTGACCAGTACTACTCTGATACCCCCTACCACCAGGGAAGGAAGGTGCAGGAGTGTGATGGAAAACAGATAAAAACAGACAAGGAAAAAATTAAATTCTGACATACTGCACATACAGGAATAGACAATGAGAGACTCAGGAGAAAAACAAGAGCAAGAAGGTAGTAACAAAAAGGTACCAGGGGGCGCAGGTACACAGGACAAATGTGGAGCTGCTAGGTGTAATGCGGCGTCTGCCCGCTAGATGTCACCGGAAGCTAGACTGGGAGGTAGCAGAATGGTCGTACACGCCGAAAGTCAGAGCCAGGAGGTCACGTCAGTGCAAAGGGGTAAGAGGAGCTGAAGTCATGTGGAAGCTTAAGGTCGGTAGCCAGGAGGTAACGTCAGATACAGATGGAGATCAGAACCATAGTCAGAGAGCAAGTCAAGGTCAGAAGCCGACGGGTAACGTCAATACAAAGGGGGGAAGCGGGACTGAGGGAACAAGACCTGCGAAGGGTCAGGGAGTCAGGGAGCACAGACAATATGGATGGAGCGGTGGACAGGAATGGGGAGTCATGGTAGCGGGATGAGGATCAGAACAAACTCACGAGAACCAGAAGCGCACACTGCAGAGCAGGAACTATCACTAGCGATGTTCCAGGTGAAACAGCCCAAAGATAAGGCAAGGCGATTACCGGAACGAGGCACCAAACAAGCCCCGGCAAGGACCCGGAGAATACAAACAACAGTCCAATAGACAAAACCAAATGGCTCTGCAGGAAGCAGAGCCAAAGGTGAATCATGACAGGTAACCAGGGTTAACTCCACAACTGCACTCAGCGACACGTATAACAACACCTCACCAGACAAGCTAAGATAAACTATAGCTAGCATAGCTGGAAGGATCCAGCCAGCATAAATAGGAGGGAAGCAGAGGAGATTGGCTTCCTCACAACATGTGATCAAAGGAGACTAACAAGCAGACTAGCAGACATTTAACTCTTGCTAGCCTGCCTATGAATTACCATTTTGCAGGTTGACGCCTGAGTATGACTGTGTTGATCAGATACCAGAGACATTATTGGGCAGAGTGTGAGAATCTGTGGTCTGAACAGATCCCGATGCCCTTATGACAGTTGGCAAAGTTTGTAAAAGGTCTCCATGTGACACTCACACAAATTAGATCTTCTCCGAATGAAGACCCCTGATTGGTAAATCATTCTTAGCATTTCTGTTCCTATCTCCTAATAGAAATATTTTAAATACTGTCCCTTTAAATAACTAGAGTCATCATCTGCCGGGCCTTAGAAATAATGGAAATAATGGACGGCCTCAGACACTGCTTGCAGCGATCACTGTGCACATTGCAGGACACCGGCGGAGAACAATCTGGAAGAGCAGGCGGCAGGATGCAGCTGTGCGCTCCTTCAGGATTTTACTGCTGTTTTTTCTTCGCTGTCAGAAGAATGTTACATTCGTTTTCTAAAAACCGATTCCAGTTCTAGAATAAAAGGGTGAAAGTGACACAATGACCAATTGTTCTTTCACTTTCCTGACCCGCCGCTGCCTTTACTAATATTCACACAAGGCTTTATTAGGAGAGATCCCCGATAATTAGCTGATCAAAGACACTGCGAGCAATCAGCAATCAGCAAGTGATCGATTTCCCCACACTGCCTCCACAGGAGAAAGGAAGCATTACACATCTCCGACTGAAATCAATAGGATCCATGTGCAAGTGACGAGAAACTAGGGAAACACTTCCTTATTTAGTAGCTCAAGATTTACAAGTAGATTGTTTCCTAAGAATGTTCCTCAATTATATAGGATAATATATACTATAGTAGCTGTAATACCCGACATTGCCCGAGATAGTAACTAAGCGTCTGTCTGTCTCTCTCTGTCTGTCACTGGTTCTGTAGGTCTGTCTCTCTGTCTGCCTGTCCCTGTCTGTTTGTCTTTGTCCGTCTGGCTCTGTCTCTCTCTGTCTGTTTTTCTCTCAGGATAGTAACTGTCTGTCTCTCTCCCACTCTCCCTGTCTGTTTCCCTCTCTCCGTCACCGTCTGTTTCTCTGTCTCTCTTTGTCTTTCTCTCTCTGTCTCTCCGTCACCATCTCTGTCTATCTGTCTCTTTCTCTCTCAGTTTTTCTCTGTCTGTCTATTTCAAAGTCTGTCTCTCTCTGTCTGTTTTTCTGTCTGTCTCTGTCATTCTGTGTCTGTCTGTCTCTGTCTGTCTGTGTCTTTCTGTGTCTGTCTGTGTCTCTCTGTCTGTCTGTGTCTGTCTGTCTCTCTGTCTGTCTGTCTCTCTCTGTCTGTGTCTGTCTCTCTCTGTCTGTGTCTGTCTGTCTCTGCCTGTCTTTGTTTGTCTGTGTCTATCTGTGTCTGTCTGTCTGTGTCTTTCTGTGTCTGTCTGTGTCTGTCTGTGTCTCTCTGTCTGTCTGTGTCTGTCTGTCTGTCTGTGTCTGTCTCTCTGTCTGTGTCTGTCTCTCTCTGTCTGTGTCTGTCTGTCTGTGTCTGTCTCTCTGTCTGTCTGTGTCTGTCTCTCTCTGTCTGTGTCTGTCTGTCTCTGCCTGTCTTTGTTTGTCTGTCTATCTGTGTCTGTCTGTCTGTGTCTGTCTCTATCTTTGTCTGTCTCTGTCTGTCTCTCTTTCTCTCTTTCCACGTCTGTCTCTTTCTGTCTGTCTGTCTCTGTCTGTCTCTCTTTCTCTGTCTGTCGCTGTCCGTCTATCTCTGTCAGTCTGTCTCTCTTTCTCTCTTTCTCTGTCTGTTTCTTTCCCTGTCTGTCTCTCTTTCTCTGTCTGCCTGTCTCTGTCTGTCTTTGTCTTTCTGTCTCTCTTTGTCTCTCTGTCTCTCTCTCTGTCTGTTTTTCTCTCAGGATAGTAACTGTCTGTCTCTCTCCCACTCTCCCTGTCTGTTTCCCTCTCTGTCTGTCACCGTCTCTGTCTCTTTGTTTCTCAGTATGTCTCGCTCTGCCTGTCTCTCTGTTTCTCTCTCTCTTTGTCTGTCTCTGTCCGTCTCTCTGTTTTTCTCTATGTCTCTCTCTTTCTCTCTCTCTTTCTCTTTCTCTTTCTCTCTCTCTTTGTCTCTCTCTCTGTCTTGTCTGTTTCTGTCTCTCTCTGTCTATCTGCCTGTCTCTCTTTGTCTATATTTCTCTGTCTCTCTCTGTTTTTCTCTATGTCTCTCTCTCTCTCTCTCTCTAAACCTCTGTCTCCCTCTCTGTTTCTTTCTGTCTCTCTGTATTTCTCGGTCTTTCGCTTTGTCTTTCTGTTTTTCTGTCTGTCTGTCTCTCTGTGTGTGTCTGTCTGTCTCTCTCCACTGACATCATATTACCTCACACATAAGCTTCTTATGCTAATAATATACTAATAATGTCCTTCGGTGCCTATAGCAACCAATCAGAGCTCCTATTAATGACCTGTAGCTCCCAGCTACATTGATTTTAATGTAAGCAGGTTTTTTGGCGAATAACCATAAAGCGCGGGGTTAAATTTCCCCTCAAAACATAGTCTATGACATTCTTTGAGTCACATGGAGTGTCTGTGCAAAATTTTGTGATCAGAAATGCGACAGTGTGGATTCCTTTACCGGACACACACACACACACACACACACACACACATACACACACACACACACCTTTATATATTAGATTTTGTTCTATTGTTGTGGTTCTATATTTTTTTTACTTTACCAGCAGCATTGGATAAATTAATATAAATTCTACATTGTCTGCATTGACAATACATGGAAATGTGTGTTGTATGGCAAACTCAATAGATGGCAATTTATGGACAGAAAAGTATTCAGAAACTAATATCTCCTCCCAGAAATAGCATTGTGGCTGCATACCCATGTGTAATGTTGCCTTTCTGCATTATTTAGGCCTACCATAATACAATAAAGCTATCATCTGTAATTCATTTGTCTTTCAATAATAATGAGATGACTCTGCTGACTTGTCTCAGACTACACAGCAAAGCTGAAATAGCATTGGGGCTGCATACCCATGTGTAATGTTGCCTTTCTGCATTATTTAGGCCTACCATAATACAATAAAGCTATCATCTGTAATTCATTTGTCTTTCAATAATAATGAGATGACTCTGCTGACTTGTCTCAGACTACACAGCAAAGCTGAAATAGCATTGGGGCTGCATACCCATGTGTAATGTTGCCTTTCTGCATTATTTAGGCCTACCATAATACAATAAAGCTATCATCTGTAATTCATTTGTCTTTCAATAATAATGAGATGACTCTGCTGACTTGTCTCAGACTACACAGCAAAGCTGAAATAGCATTGGGGCTGCATACCCATGTGTAATGTTGCCTTTCTGCATTATTTAGGCCTACCATAATACAATAAAGCTATCATCTGTAATTCATTTGTCTTTCAATAATAATGAGATGACTCTGCTGACTTGTCTCAGACTACACAGCAAAGCTGAAATAGCATTGGGGCTGCATACCCATGTGTAATGTTGCCTTTCTGCATTATTTATGCCTACCATAATACAATAAAGCTATCATCTGTAATTCATTTGTCTTTCAATAATAATGAGATGACTCTGCTGACTTGTCTCAGACTACACAGCAAAGCTGAAATAGCATTGGGGCTGCATACCCATGTGTAATGTTGCCTTTCCACCTTATCTACGCCTCCCATAGTACAATAGCGGTATCATCTGTAATTCAATCCTTTGTCTTTCAATAATAATGAGATGACTCTGCTCATCAAAGCTCAAATGTGAGCTGCAGAATGTGAAAACTGCCATTTTTCAGTTTTTAGTATATGGATGTAGCAAAATAAAACATGGAAAATGTTTGAAAAATCTTACTTGAATAATTTGTACTTTCCTGATGATGTAAAATGCTATTCTTGTAAAGCGAAAGGGAAGATTCCTTTCATTTCTGTAGTAAGATATGAAAATACTATATTACATATATATATATGGAGAGAGAGAGATACTGCTCAAAAAAATAAAGGGAACGCTTGAACAAGGATTTTGTATTTTGGTGTTCCCTTTATTTTTTTGAGCAGTATCTCTCTCTCTCTCTCCATATATATATATATATACAGTTAGGTCCAGAAATATTTGGACAGTGACACGTTTTGTTATTTTAGCTGTTTACAAAAACATGTTCAGAAATACAATTCTATATATAATATGGGCTGAAAGTGCACACTCCCAGCTGCAATATGAGAGTTTTCACATCCATATCGGAGAAAGGGTTTAGGAATCATAGCTCTGTAATGCATAGCCTCCTCTTTTTCAAGGGACCAAAAGTAATTGGACAAGGGACTCTAAGGGCTGCAGTTAACTCTGAAGGCATCTCCCTCGTTAACCTGTAATCAATGAAGTAGTTAAAAGGTCTGGGGTTGATTACAGGTGTGTGGTTTTGCATTTGGAAGCTGTTGCTGTGACCAGACAACATGCGGTCTAAGGAACTCTCAATTGGGGTGAAGCAGAACATCCTGAGGCTGAAAAAAAAGAAAAAATCCATCAGAGAGATAGCAGACATGCTTGGAGTAGCAAAATCAACAGTCGGGTACATTCTGAGAAAAAAGGAATTGACTGGTGAGCTTGGGAACTCAAACAGGCCTGGGCGTCCACGGATGACAACAGTGGTGGATGATCGCCGCATACTTTCTTTGGTGAAGAAGAACCCGTTCACAACATCAACTGAAGTCCAGAACACTCTCAGTGAAGTAGGTGTATCTGTCTCTAAGTCACCAGTAAAGAGAAGACTCCATGAAAGTAAATACAAAGGGTTCACATCTAGATGCAAACCATTCATCAATTCCAAAAATAGACAGGCCAGAGTTACATTTGCTGAAAAACACCTCATGAAGCCAGCTCAGTTCTGGAAAAGTATTCTATGGACAGATGAGACAAAGATCAACCTGTACCAGAATGATGGGAAGAAAAAAGTTTGGAGAAGAAAGGGAATGGCACATGATCCAAGGCACACCACACCCTCTGTAAATCATGGTGGAGGCAACGTGATGGCATGGGCATGCATGGCTTTCAATGGCACTGGGTCACTTGTGTTTATTGATGACATAACAGCAGACAAGAGTAGCCGGATGAATTCTGAAGTGTACCGGGATATACTTTCAGCCCAGATTCAGCCAAATGCCGCAAAGTTGATCGGACGGCGCTTCATAGTACAGATGGACAATGACCCCAAGCATACAGCCAAAGCTACCCAGGAGTTCATGAGTGCAAAAAAGTGGAACATTCTGCAATGGCCAAGTCAATCACCAGATCTTAACCCAATTGAGCATGCATTTCACTTGCTCAAATCCAGACTTAAGACGGAAAGACCCACAAACAAGCAAGACCTGAAGGCTGCGGCTGTAAAGGCCTGGCAAAGCATTAAGAAGGAAGAAACCCAGCGTTTGGTGATGTCCATGGGTTCCAGACTTAAGGCACTGATTGCCTCCAAAGGATTCGCAACAAAATATTGAAAATAAAAATATTTTGTTTGGGTTTGGTTTATTTGTCCAATTACTTTTGACCTCCTAAAATGTGGAGTGTTTGTAAAGAAATGTGACAATTCCTACAATTTCTATCAGATATTTTTGTTCAAACCTTCAAATTAAACGTTACAATCTGCACTTGAATTCTGTTGTAGAGGTTTCATTTCAAATCCAATGTGGTGGCATGCAGAGCCCAACTCGCCAAAATTGTGTCACTGGACAAAGATTTCTGGACCTAACTGTATATATATATATATATATATACAGTGCCTACAAGTAGTATTCAACCCCCTGCAGATTTAGCAGGTTTACACATTCGGAATTAACTTGGCATTGTGACATTTGGACTGTAGATCAGCCTGGAAGTGTGAAATGCAGCAAAAAAGAATGTTATTTCTTTTTTTTTTTTTTTTTTTTAAATTGTGAAAAGTTGATTCAGAGGGTCATTTATTATTCAACCCCTCAAACCACCAGAATTCTGTTTGGTTCCCCTAAAGTATTAAGAAGTATTTCAGGCACAAAGAACAATGAGCTTCACATGTTTGGATTAATTATCTCTTTTTCCAGCCTTTTCTGACTAATTAAGACCCTCCCCAAACTTGTGAACAGCACTCATACTTGGTCAACATGGGAAAGACAAAGGAGCATTCCAAGGCCATCAGAGACAAGATCGTGGAGGGTCACAAGGCTGGCAAGGGGTACAAAACCCTTTCCAAGGAGTTGGGCCTACCTGTCTCCACTGTTGGGAGCATCATCCGGAAGTGGAAGGCTTATGGAACTACTGTTAGCCTTCCACAGCCTGGACAGCCTTTGAAAGTTTCCAACCGTGCCGAGGCCAGGCTTGTCCGAAGAGTCAAGGCTAACCCAAGGACAACAAGGAAGGAGCTCCGGGAAGATCTCATGGCAGTGGGGACATTGGTTTCAGTCAATACCATAAGTAACGTACTCCACCGCAATGGTCTCCGTTCCAGACGAGCCCGTAAGGTACCTTTACTTTCAAAGCGTCATGTCAAGGCTCGTCTACAGTTTGCTCATGATCACTTGGAGGACTCTGAGACAGACTGGTTCAAGGTTCTCTGGTCTGATGAGACCCAGATCGAGATCTTTGGTGCCAACCACACACGTGACGTTTGGAGACTGGATGGCACTGCATACGACCCCAAGAATACCATCCCTACAGTCAAGCATGGTGGTGGCAGCATCATGCTGTGGGGCTGTTTCTCAGCCAAGGGGCCTGGCCATCTGGTCCGCATCCATGGGAAGATGGATAGCACGGCATACCCGGAGATTTTGGCCAAGAACCTCCGCTCCTTCATCAAGGATCTTAAGATGGGTCGTCATTTCATCTTCCAACAAGACAACGACCCAAAGCACACAGCCAAGAAAACCAAGGCCTGGTTCAAGAGGGAAAAAATCAAGGTGTTGCAGTGGCCTAGTCAGTCTCCTGACCTTAACCCAATTGAAAACTTGTGGAAGGAGCTCAAGATTAAAGTCCACATGAGACACCCAAAGAACCTAGATAACTTGGAGAAGATCTGCATGGAGGAGTGGGCCAAGATAACTCCAGAGACCTGTGCCGGCCTGATCAGGTCTTATAAAAGACGATTATTAGCTGTAATTGCAAACAAGGGTTATTCCACAAAATATTAAACCTAGGGGTTGAATAATAATTGACCCACACTTTTATGCTGAAAATGTATTAAAATTTAACTGAGCAACATAACTTGTTGGTTTGTAAGATTTATGCATCTGTTAATAAATCCTGCTCTTGTTTGAAGTTTGCAGGCTCTAACTTATTTGCATCTTATCAAACCTGCTAAATCTGCAGGGGGTTGAATACTACTTGTAGGCACTGTATATATATATATAAAAAAAAATTATTTTTTTTTAGAACAAAATCATCAAAATTTGAATCAAATCGTATAAAGATTTAGTTTTTCATTTTATCCTGTGATTACATTGTAAAATGCACAAAAAAATCTAAAAAAACAATAACATGTAAAAGTGAACGTGTGATGCAAAAAAAAACCCGCTTCGGATCAAAATATTTGGAGCTTTCAAAAGATTTTAAATTCTGTATTTTAGAACTTTAGCTATAGGGAAATGTTTTTATTTGTATTATTCATATGCTAAAATTAATCTAAAATGTTCATTATTGATAGTTTCTTGATTTCATTTTTTTTATTTGAAATTTAGCCATTTTTTTAATTTTTATTTTAGGTCAATATTTTATTTTCTTAAACGTTTACGACCTATAATAAAAAAATAAATAAATGGACTTATCAAGCATTTATTAATATTCTTAAAAAAAAGTGTCACCTAGAAATAATGGTAAACAGTACAATATAGCTTTAATCATGATATATTTTTTTCCTTGACAAAACCAACTCTACATTTTTTTTATCCAAAGTTATGCAGTAATTATTTTTTTCACATTTTTATTAAACTTTATTTTTTCAGTAAAAAAAAATGCTAATATACTTTAATTATTTATTTCATTATATTTAGACTGATAGCTGATAATTGAGGACATTTCCTTCTCTCATACCGGTAAATTCTATTTTAATGGAATAAATTACATCAAATAAAAACAAAATTGAAATAAATAGAAAATAAAAATGTAAGTAAGACTATTGTATTTTTTGGGATTTATTTTTTTTTTCGGGGGAGGTTGCATATCCAAAGTTATGCAGTAAAATATTTTTTTTGCACATTTTGTATTAAAGTTATTTTTTTTCTGTAGATATTTTTTTTTGCACATTTTTATTAAAAAATAAATAAAAATTAAAGTTTAATAAAAATGTGAAACAAAAAATAAAAATTAAAGTTTGTTTCACATTTTTATAACATTTTAAATTTTTTTTATTTTTTGTTGCACGTTTTTATTAAACTTTAATTTTTATTTTTTTTGCACATTTTTATTAAACTTTAATTTTTATTTTTTGTTGCACATTTTTATTAAACTTTAATTTATATTTATTTTTTGTTGTACATTTTTATTAAACTTTAATTTTTATTTTTTTTGCACATTTTTATCAAACTTTAATAATTTTTATTTATTTTTTGTTGCACATTTTTATTAAATTTTAATTTTTATTAATTTTTTGTTGCACATTTTTGATAAAGTTTTAATTTTTTATTTTTTTGTTAACATTTTTTGTAAATATTACTTTAATTATTATTTTTTTTATTGTTTTTAGACTGAAATGTGAGCACATTTCCATCTCTCGTAAATTCTATTTTAATGGAATGTATTATAGCAAATAAATAAAAAAAAATAGAAATGAATACAAAATAAAAATGTAAGTACGACTATTGTATTTTTTTTTGTATTTATTTTTTTTTTGGGGGGTGGAGGATGAATTATAACTATTTTACGTAGAAAAAAAAAATCTTTAGAAAGTTTCTTATATTGTTTGGAGTTTGGAAAAGTAGAGATCTATGGGTTTTGCGTTCTCCAGACTAAACAATGAAGCCGTCCCCCACCTTCTTGGTTCTTCGCAGTCTTGATAACGAGATTACATACATTGTGTCATTGACTAGACCCTTGAATAGGTTCAGGTTCAGCTTTCTGGGATTTGCCTGCAGCTTTTGCACATAAGAAACATTGACATTCCAATCACCCTTTCCAAGAAGAGCCGCTGCTTCGCATGGGAGCCGGGCCAAGCAGACAAATACGCAACTTGAGTTGAGGCCGTCCAAGTCCATCCTTCGAGAGTTGACACCTGTTGAAATGTGGACCATGACCCACAGTAGAAGATTAGGAGACAGACAAGCTGCGAAGAACAGAATACCATACATACAATTCAAGTCAACAGTGTCATAAAGAATTTACTTCTTTGGCCGGAGCATCGGCTCGCAACACATTTTTTTGCATTCGGAGAATTTTCTATGACATTAGCACATACAGCCGGCATTCCTTCTAGAAAAATATCCACTCCACAAATTATCTGCGAGATTACAATAGGTCTATAAGAAATAAAGGGGTACAACCTAGTAACAACCGAGTGACCCCAGACTTGGGTTGCCTGTTTTTGACCTCAGATAACAATAGAAGGCTACCCAAACAATATGGAGAATATTTCACATAAACATAAGTAACAATAAACAAGAAAAAAAACCCACAAGGATATCTATGAATTTACAAAAAATAAGTAGCAACATACAAAAACTAATACATCTAGAAAAAATAAGTAACAATATACAAAAAGCCAAGCATATCTAGAAACAATAACACTATACAGTAAACAGACCAAAAAAATCAAGTATATCTATAAATCTACAAAAAAATAAATAACAATATACAAAAAAACAAACATATCCAGAAAATATAAGTAACAATATACAATAAAAAGACAAAAAAAGAAGTATATCTATAAATCTAAAAAAAATAAATAACAATATACAAAAAAAAACAAACATATCCAGAAAAAATAAGTACCAATATACACAAAACCCAGCATATCTAGAAACAATAAGTAGCAATATATAGTAAACAGACCAAAAAAAATCAAGTACGGTATATCTATAAATCTACAAAAAAAAAATAACAATATACAAAAAAACAAACATATCCAGAAAAAATAAGTACCAATATACAAAAAGCCAAGCATATCTAGAAACAATAAGTAGCAATATATAGTAAACAGACCAAAAAAAATAAAGTATATCTATAAATCTACAAAAAAATAAATAACAATATACAAAATAAACAAACATATCCAGAAAAAATAAGTACCAACATACAAAAAGCCAAGCATATCTAGAAACAATAACACTATACAGTAAACAGACAAAAAAAATGAAGTATATCTATAAATCTACAAAAAAATAAATAACAATATACAAAAAAACAAACAAATCCAGTAAATATAAGTAACAATATACAATAAACAGACAAAAAAAGAAGTATATCTATAAATCTACAAAAAAATAAATAACAATATACAAAAAAAACAAACATATCCAGAAAAAATAAGTACCAATATACAAAAAGCCAAGCATATCTAGAAACAATAAGTAGCAATATACAGTAAACAGACCAAAAAAAATCAAGTATATCTATAAATCTACAAAAAAATAAATGACAATATACAAAAAAACAAACATATCCAGAAAAAAATAAGTATCTATAAATTTACAAAAAAAATAAGTAACAACATACAAATACTAATATAGCTATAAAAAATAAGTAACAATAAACAAACAAAAAAACCCTCAAGCATATCTATAAATCTACAAAAAAAAAAGTAGCAACATACAAAAACACCCCAAATATATCTATAAGAAAACAAGGAAGATCAGCTCACCCACTTTGATAGAGGCGTCTTTTCGCTAAAAGGCGTAGGGTTATCCTCCTCTGTCTGTATCACGGTGGTTTACATCTGGCTCCATACTTGTTTTTAATGAATCTTCAATAAAGACTTTTTTTTTTTATAACAATGTTTTATTAAATTTTTTTTAAACAGACACGGAAAAAGTACATGGAATAAAGACTTTTTTTTAATTTACTCACCTGTACCTTCCATGGATGCTGAAGACTGTCCTCTTTTTCTTCTCTGCAAATATATCTATACATCTACAAAAATAAGCAACAATATACAAAAGAAGAAACATTTATACAAAAAATAAGTAACCATATACAATAAACAAGCAAAAAAACCCCACAAGGATATCTATAAATCTACAAAAAAGAAGTAGCAACATACAAAATCCCAAACATATTTATATATCTATAAAAAAGAAACAATATACAAGAAACAAGCAAGAAACAAGCATATCTATAAATCTACAAAAAAAAGTAACAACATACAATAAACAATAAAAAAAATCATATATATAAATCTACAAAAAATAAGTAATAATATACAATAAACAAACAAGAAACAAGTATATCTATAAATCTACAAAAAAAGTAACAACATACAATAAACAATAAAAAAAACATATATATAAATCTACAAAAAATAAGTAATATACAATAAACAAACAAGAAACAAGCATATCTATAAATCTAAAAAAAAAAAAAAGTAACAACATACAATAAACAAAAAAAATCATATATATATAAATCTACAAAAAATAAGTAATAATATACAATAAACAAACAAGAAACAAGCATATCTATACATCTACAAAAAAATAAGTAACAATATACAATAAATAAACAAAAAAAACATATCTATAAAATTTACAAAAAAAAGTAAAAACATACAACAAAACCCTCAAACATATCTACACATCTACAATATATAAGTAACAATATACAATAAACAAATAAAAAAACAAGCATATCTATAAATCTACAACAAAGAAGTGACAACATACAAAAAACAAACAAAAAGCTTAAGCATATCTGTAAATCTACAAAAAATAGGTAACATACAAAAAAAACAAAAAACAAAAAGATACATCTACAAAAACTAAGTTAAAACATACAATAAACAAAAAAAAAATATCCAAGCATATCTATAAATCTACAACATCTATAAAGAGCTCCCAATATTATTATTATTATTATTATTTATTATTATTATTATTATAGCGCCATTTATTCCATGGCGCTTTACAAGTGAAAGAGGGTATACGTACAACAATCATTAACAGTACAAGACAGACTGGTATAGGAGGAGAGAGGACCCTGCCCGCGAGGGCTCACAGTCTACAGGGAATGGGTGATGGTACAATAGGTGAGGACAGAGCTGGTTGCGCAGTGGTCTACTGGGCTGAGGGCTATTGTAGGTTGTAGGCTTGTTGGAAGAGGTGGGTCTTGAGGTTCATAGTAATGGTCCAAGACCTAATGTTGGGCAGGATTGTTTGGGCACCTGATTTACTGCTGCTTGATGTATATATGATATATATATATATATATATATATATATATATATATATATATATATATATATATATGATGCCCCTGACTCTGTCAGGGTGTCACAGGGAACTGCAATCCTTTCTCTTTTGGTGCAGGGCTCAACCCCCCATGGTTCTGGGATCCTAACTATTGGTATTGCTCCATCAGCATTCAAATCCTAGTCACCTCACCCCACACCCTGTCAGGCACACCAGTGGGTGGTCTAGATGGAAAGGGCCACCAGCCTAGGGGTCAGGCAGACTGGTGGGAGGGAGGAAGTCAGTTGAGTAGTAGCCCTCAGAGAGTGAGGAGCTGGTGGAGTTGGAGCTCCCTGGGAGACGTTGGCTTGGTCACAGACAGTGATCTGGGACCGGAGGAGTCAGAGACCCGGTCGCAGGGTATTGGAGAAGGGTGCCCAGACTTAGTTTTGTAGAACGGTTGGCATCGGAAAATCTAGTAACCGGACCGGTGCCGAGCACGGCGGGGTACTGGACCCTAGATCAGGGAGTAGCTTTACGCAACCTGATAATTAACCTGTGGAGGATAGTCTCTGTATGAACTGTCCCCAAGAGCTCAGAGATTTAAGGCACCAACACAACGCGGGGGATAGGGCTTTCCAGCTTATGCGGCCCACTGAGATCCCAAGTGTCAGCCAATGAGAGGACAGCTTCTCTATTCAATTATAGGGAGCGGGACCCTGACAGCTTCAGGCTGAGGGGTCACTCAGAAACATCGAAACACTAGTGCATGGAGGCAAGGTCCAGATCGCCAGCAATACCAACAGGGACGGATTCCCAGACGAGCTCCCCTGAGTGGCAGCGGCTCCCAGAGCCTTGGTTTACTCCTGTGTGAGAGTCTGCTTAATGGTCGCACCAACATCCACATGGCCTGAGTGAGCACGCTGCTTCTTCCTTGAATCTCCCTGCCTGGCCTGCACCACGCTTCCTACACCTCCACCATCCAGAGTCCCGGGGCCTCCCCTACCCATGGAGGGAACATCATCTGGCTGCCCCGCTCCATCTCCCCAGGTACTCCCATCGGCAGCGGCGGTACTCCCCTTACCGCGAACCACAGGTGGCGTCACGAACACTAATCCCCTGTAAATAACCCCCTTTCATTTTCGAGTGGCCGCAAGCCCCTGGGTCCAGAGACCCTCGAGCCATGGCAACCCCGGATCCAAGCAGTCCGACTGCTCCAGGGGCGGTACATATATATATTCCTCACTTATAAATGGTCAAACTTCCCAAGAGAGAATAACATTTGTCTTCCTCGTGATCCCGAGGATCAGGTCTTCCTCGTGGAGGAGAGTTAATTTGCATACCCTTTACCCAAGGAGATTGCAGAACAGACTGCAGAAGTAACCGGGGAGAGAGACCCAAAGTACTAGAGAAGATTGAGAGTAAACTGTAAACCACGACAGGAGGCAATAAAGTGCCTCGGTGATATAAAGTTAACACCTCCACGATCTTATTCTTCCTAATTTTTAGACAACGTGGTGCAGGAGATGATAAAAACAAATTCTCATAACTACATCCCTTTCTAAAAGCCATATACTCCCCGATTTACTGCTTCCTGAATGTTCCTGTGAGTGCAAGAAATTTCCCAGAAGAGCTGCTTTTCTAGAGGGTTCAGTAGGCTTTGTCAGTGCCTAGGAGATTTGACAATTCTCCTGTGACTTCAGAGGGTCTCCCTAGACGTTCGGGGAGACTTGGCTGTAGAATCTATCTATATATCTCTATATTCCTGGCGTCTCCAATTCTTCCGGGACTACAAAGGGTCTCCCCAGACGGTCGGGGAGACTTGGCTGGTAGGATCTATCCATCTCTATCTTCTTGGTGTCTCCAATTCTCCTGGGACTTCAGAGGGTCTCCCTAGACATTCAGGGAAACTTGGCTGGTAGGATCTATCTATCTCTATATACCTGGTGACTCCAATTCTCCTGGGACTTCAAAGGCGAGACCCAGACATTTGAGATGACTTGGTTGGTAGGATCTATCCATCTCTATCTTCCTGATGTGTCCAATTCACCCGGGACATCAAAGGCTCTCCCTATATGTTCGGAAAGACTTGGCTGGTAGGATCTATGCATCTCTATCTTCCTGGTGTCTCCAATCCTCCCAGGACTTCAGAGGGTATCCCCATATGTTTGAGTAGAGTTGGCTGGTAAGATCTTTCAATCTTTATCTTCCTGGTGTCTCCAATTCTACCGGGTCTTCAGAGGGTCTCCCTAGACATTTGAGGAAACTTGGCTGGTAGGAAATATCCATCTCTATCTTCCTGGTGTCTCCAATTTTCCTGGGACTTCAAAGGGTCTCCCCAGACGTTCTCCAATTCTCATCGGAGTTTAGAAAATCCACCCAGATGTTCGAGGAGACTTGACTGGTAAGATCTGACCATTCCTATCTTCCTGGTGTCTCCAATTCTCCCAGGACTTCACAGGGTCTCCCCACATGTTTGGGGAGACTTGGCTGGTATGATCTATCCATCTCCATCCTCCTGGTATCTCCAATCCTCCCGGGACTTCAAAGGGTCTCCCCAGATGTTCGAGGAGACTTGGCTGGTAGGATCTGTCCATCTCTATCTTCCTGGTGTCTCCAATCCTCCCTGGACTTCAGAGGGTCTCCCCATACATTCGAGTGGAGTTAGCTGCTAGGACATTTAGGGAGACATGGCTGGTAGGATCTATCCATCTCTATCTTCCTGGTGTCTCCAATTTTCCTGGGACTTAAAAGGGTCTCCCCAGATGTTCAGGGAGACTTGACTGGTAGGATCTATCCATCCCTATCTTCCTGGTGTCTCCAATTCGCCCGGGTCTTCAGAGGGTCTACCCAAATGTTTGAGGAGACTTGGCTGGTAGGATCTATCCATCCCTATCTATCTGGTGTCTCCAATTCTTCTGGGATCCAAAGGCTCTCCCTAGACGTTTGAGGAAACTCGGCTGCTAGGATCTATCCATCTCTATCTTCCTGGTGTCTCTAATCCTCCTGGGACTTCAGAGGGTCTCTCCAGACGTTCAAGGAGACTTAGCTGGTGTGAGGGCCGGGGAGGACTGGTAGGCCCAGGAGGTAGATCCACTTGACCGAGCACCCCACCTGGAGGGCAGGGTACACGGTAACTGAAGCACTAGCGTGGCAGGAACAGGAAGAACCAGGTCACCAGGGTCATGAAGTCCCATAAGACAGTACAGGAACAGGTGCAGGTATCAGGAAGCAAAGACAGGACCAGGTCACTAGGGTCACAGCGTACTTTAAGGCAGTAATACAGGAAACAGGAACAAAAGGACCTGAGCACCTAGCTCACAAGACAAAGCAAAGAAACACAAGCGATGATCAGGCCCCGCCCACATGGAAAGGCCAGTCTTATATACCCAGCACAGCCCCAGGTCATTTCCTGTTGCAGCAGTGCTGGGCCTATAAGACCAGGTGAGTGGGCACGGCCCGGTCCTATACAGAACATTAGTCAGAATCAGACTCCTGAGACCAGGAACAGGACTCTGGGGAGCAAGAGCGGGAGCGGCAGGCATGACCGGTGGACACGTGAACAGGACCAGTGAGGAAGGAGCGGTGGTGCGCTGGCGAGGCTGGATCAGTGGGTACTGAGCGGTGGTGCGATGCAGGGACCGGCTCAGTGAGCAAGGAGTGGTCGTGCAATGGTGTGACCGGCTCAGTAGGTAAGGAGCGGTGCCGAGGCATCGGGAGCGTGACAGTACCCCCTTGAAGTCACCCTCTCCACGGCCGGGACAGGAAGGCGCACCGGAGAGAGGCAGCAACGTACTTCCGGGACAACCAGGACCGGGCCTCAGGACCGCAATCCACCCAATCGATCAGGAAGGACTGCTTACCCCGGACTGTTTTCATGGCCACTATGTCCCGTATCGGGGAACCCATGTCAGCGGCAAGGGAGGCAACGGAAAGGGAAGGACAGTCAGAAGCAGGACTGGAATCTTGGATGACCGGATCGAGAGTCTCGGACCGGGTACAGGACAGTGTCTCATCCTCAGTAGCCGGTGGACTCAAAGTCTCAACTCCAGAAGGTGGTGGAATCAAAGCCTCAGATGCCTGGGGCGGTGGAACGTCGCTGGATAGCGTCGTCTCTTCTTCAGGATCCTGCAGCTTGACTGAGTCAAATGCCAGGGGCTGAGGAACAGGCTGCAAGCAGGTGTCGTGGCACAAGGGACTCCAGCGGGTAATCGCGCCAGAGCGCCAACTAGTAACAGGGTCATGGAGTTTCAGCCAGGGCAGACCCAACAGGAGCTCAGGAGCCATCCTCGGGATCACATAGAAGGCGATGGTCTCCGTATGCGAAGTGCCAACCTGGAGGTTCACGGGCTCGGTGGTATACCGGACAGGCTCGTAGAGCGGTTTGCCGTCCACGGAGGCGAAGCAGAGGGGCTTCTTCAGCGGAGTGACAGGGACCTGGTATTTGTCTACCGTGGCCTGGTGGATAAAGTTGCCTACTGCCCCGGAATCGATGTGGGCCTCTGCCGAAAACCGGGTCCCCTCTGTCGTCACCTGAACCGTCTGTTTAAGTGGGACTGAAGGGATTCCGGTGGTAAGGGTGGCGGTTCCCACCATCCCTTGGACCTGGGGTCTACCAGGTTTCTCAGGGCATGTTTGAAGCATATGTGACCCGTCTCCACAATAGAAGCACAGGCCCCGGGCGAGTCGTTCTGCATGGCGTTGCTTGGCTTGGGTCAGACGGTCCACTTGCATGGGTTCTGGTGACGATTCGCGGAAAGGCAGGGACAAGAGTGCGGTAGGTTTCTGCGGGGGCAAGACGTGGCGAGGTGGTCGCTTCTCCCGGACTACCTCCTGGGCACGCTCCAGAAAACGGAGGTCAACCCGGGTGGCCAGGGAAATCAAAGCGTCCAAGGTGCGTGGAACGTCACGGCCGGTGAGTTCGTCTTTAATACGACCAGAGAGACCCTACCAAAAGGCCGCCGTTAAGGCCTCATTGTTCCAGCCCAGCTCCAAAGCGAGCGTGCGGAACTGTATTTCATACTGGCCGACTGTTTGGGTCCCTTGGCGTAGCCGAAGGAGCATAGAGGTCACTGCGGTAGTTCGTCCGGGTTCGTCGAAGGTGCCCCGGAAGGCTCGTAGGAACTCCTGGATATCGGTGGTCATCGGGTCCTCATTCTCCCACAGGGGGTTAATCTAGGCCAGGGCTTCACCTTCCAGGTGCGACATCAGGAACGCCACCTTGGCCTGGTCTGAGGCGAACAAGTGCGGGAGCAACTGGAAGTGCAAGGAGCACTGGTTCAGGAAGCCTCGGCAGGACTTGGGATCCCCTGCGTAGCGAGGCGGAGCAGCAAGGCGAAGTTGCGAGGCCGTGGAGACAACTGGTTCGGACCTGGAGATTGGTTGCTGCGTGGACTGAGACGAGGCGGTGGTCTGCAGCGCATATAACCAGTGGTCCACAGACGTCATGAACTTCATCCGGTTCAGGGTTTCGCGCTGTTGCGCCACCTCCTGGCGCAGCTCAGCCAGCTCTGATTTCTGTGCTTCAGCGGAATCCATGGCCTGATCATACTGTGAGGGCCGGGGAGGACTGGTAGGCCCAGGAGGTGGATCCACTGGACCGAGCGCCCCACCTGGAGGGCAGGGTACACGGTAGCTGGAGCACTAGCGTGGCAGGAACGGGAAGAACCAGGTCACCAGGGTCATGGAGTCCCATAGGACAGTACAGGAACAGGTGCAGGTATCAGGAAGCAAAGACAGGACCAGGTCACTAGGGTCACAGCATACTTTAAGGCAGTAATACAGGAAACAGGAACAAAAGGACCTGAGCACTTAGCTCACAAGACAAAGCAACACAAGCGATGATCAGGCCCCGCCCACATGGGAAGGCCAGTCTTATATACCCAGCACAGCCTCAGGTCATTTCCTGTTGCAGCAGCGCTGGGCCTATAAGACCAGGTGAGTGGGCACGGCCCGGTCCTATACAGAACATTAGTCAGAATCAGACTCCTGAGATCAGGAACAGGACTCAGGGGAGCAAGAGCGGGAGCGGCAGGCGTGACCGGTGGACGCGTGAACAGGACCAGTGAAGAAGGAGCGGTGGTGCGCTGGCGCAGCTGGATCAGTGGGTACAGAGCGGTGGTGCGATGCAGGGACCGGCTCAGTGAGCAAGGAGCGGTTGAGCGATGGTGTGACCGGCTCAGTAGGTAAGGAGCGGTGCCGAGGCATCGGGAGCGTGACAGCTGGTAGGAACTATCCATCTCTATCTTCCTGGTGTCTCCAATCCTCCTGGGACTTCAGAGGGTCTCTCCAGACATTCGAGGAGACTTGGCTGGTAGTATCTATCCCTCTCTATCTCCCTAGTGTCTCCAATTCTCCCGGGAATTCACCGGAACTCCCCAGATGTTTGGGATGTTTGGGAAGACTTGGCTGGTAGGATCTATCCCTCTCTATCTTCCTGGTGTCTCCAATCCTCCTGGGATTTCAGAGGGTCTCTCCAGACGTTCGAGGAGACTTGGCTGGTAGCATCTGTCCATCTCTATCTCCCTAGTGTCTCCAATTCTCCCGGGAATTCACAGGAACTCCCCAGATGTTTGGGATGTTTGGGGAGACTTGGCTGGTAGGATCTATCCATCCTTATCTCCCTAGTGTCTCCAATTCTCCCGGGAATTCACAGGAACTCCCCAGATGTTTGGGAAGACTTGGCTGGTAGGAACTATCCATCTCTATCTTCCTGGTGTCTCCAATCCTCCTGGGACTTCAGAGGGTCTCTCCAGACATTCGAGGAGACTTAGCTGGTAGGATCTATCCATCCTTATCTCCCTAGTGTCTTCAATTCTCCCGGGAATTCACAGGAACTCTCCAGACGTTCGAGGAGACTTGGCTGGTAGTATCTATCCTTCTCTATCTCCCTAGTGTCTCCAATTCTCCCGGGAATTCACAGGAACTCCCCAGATGTTTGGGATGTTTGGGAAGACTTGGCTGGTAGGATCTATCCATCCTTATCTCCCTAGTGTCTCCAATTCTCCCGGGAATTCACAGGAACTCCCCAGATGTTTGAAATGTTTGGGAAGACTTGGCTGGTAGGATCTATCCATCCTTATCTCCCTAGTGTCTCCAATTCTCCCGGGAATTCACAGGAACTCCCCAGATGTTTGGGGAGGCTTGGCTGGTAGTATCTATCCCTCTCTATCTCCCTAGTGTCTCCAATTCTCCCGGGAATTCACAGGAACTCCCCAGATGTTTGGGATGTTTGGGGAGACTTGGCTGGTAGTATCTATCCCTCTCTATCTCCCTAGTGTCTCCAATTCTCCCGGGAATTCACAGGAACTCCCCAGATGTTTGGGATGTTTGGGAAGACTTGGCTGGTAGGATCTATCCCTCTCTATCTTCCTGGTGTCTCCATCCTCCTGGGATTTCAGAGGGTCTCTCCAGACGTTCGAGGAGACTTGGCTGGTAGCATCTGTCCATCTCTATCTTCCTGGTGTCTCCAATTCTCCCGGGAATTCACAGGAACTCCCCAGACATTTGGTGACACTTGCCTTTTAGGATCTGCACATCTCTATATAACTGGTGTCTTCAACTCTTGAATGAGGAGTTAAGGATTCCACCGGGGGTAGATTATGTTTTTATTAACAAAGTAGGGTGGCATTATATATTTTCAGTGGAGTTCCCCTTTAAGAGTTCCTTATCTATAATTTAACCCACTGGTGGACACAGACAGAAGAGGGCCCCGATGCAAGAACAGTATATGGGCTATTTGCAGTCCAAGAGCTCATCGTGATGCACAATGCCACCTACTTTAGAGGTGCAGATGGGGCTCTTGCCTCTTGGGCTCTTGTCCAGCTGCACAGTTTGCACCAATGATATGTCTACCCCTTGATTTAACCTCTTCAGTGCAGGTTTGCCGCCATGTTGCATCTGTCCTGCTCCATACAGCACGCTACGTTTTTTGGAACAGAGCTTCGTATGTCTGAGAAATGTCTGGACAGCTGCGGCAGCCACAACATTCTGGTCTCCCCAACGTCCCGCTCAGCTGTTCGGGGTCTTCAGAGAACAGAAGGTGGAGCTCACAGCTGCTCGAGGAGGAAAAAATCCCTCCGGCTGCTCAGTTATTGAATGATTCGAGGAAGAAATGGGAAAAAACATACCTGGTAGCAGCCAGAGACGTCTGCAAGCCATTGCTGAGACACCTGTAAGGGATTACACACGGTTCCTCTTAGTATCCCGCATACTTAAGCTTTGTTTCATGGACAATGTCCTAATATCATAAAGTCCTACAGAAATGTTATCTAGGGGCCCAGAGACGCCTGCCCTCCACCCTGCTGCACCCCGGCTCCTGGAGCGCCATAGCAGCCATTATTCCTGCAAGTCGCAGGGAATTAAGGAGAGATCAAGTGAGGAAAGGCAGACGCTGGGATTTCACAGACAGTCCATGAAAGGGGATGTCTGCGGCTATGCAGGCTCTATCACTCCCCAACTAGTCCTGAATAAAAAAACTACTCCTATAATACTGCCCCTATGTACAAGAATATAACTACTATAATACTGCCCCTATGTACAAGAATATAATTACTATAATACTGCCCCTATGTACAAGAATATAACTGCTATAATACTGCTCCTATGTACAAGAATATAACTACTATAATACTGCTCCTATATACAAGAATATAACTACTATAATACTGCTCCTATGTACAAGAATATAACTACTATAATACTGCTCCTATGTACAAGAATATAACTACTATAATACTGCCCCTATGTACAAGAATATAGCTACTATAATACTGCTCCTATGTACAAGAATATAACTACTATAATACTGCCCCTATGTACAAGAATATAACTACTATAATACTGCCCCTATGTACAAGAATATAACTGCTATAATACTGCCCCTATGTACAAGAATATAACTATTATAATACTGCCCCTATGTACAAGAATATAACTACTATAATACTGCCCCCTATGTACAAGAATATAACTACTATAATACTGCCCCTATGTACAAGAATATGACTACTATAATACTGCCCCTATATACAAGAATATAACTGCTATAATACTGCCCCTATGTACAAGAATATAACTACTATAATACTGCCCCTATATACAAGAATATAACTACTATAATACTGCCCCTATGTACAAGAATATAACTACTATAATACTGCCCCTATATACAAGAATATAACTACTATAATACTGCCCCTATATACAAGAATATAACTACTATAATACTGCCCCTATGTACAAGAATATAACTACTATAATACTGCCCCTATGTACAAGAATATAACTACTATAATACTGCCCCTATGTACAAGAATATAACTGCTATAATACTGCTCCTATGTACAAGAATATAACTACTATAATACTGCCCCTATGTACAAGAATATAACTACTATAATACTGCCCCTATGTACAAGAATATAACTACTATAATACTACCCCTATGTACAAGAATACAGCTACTATAATACTGCCCCCTATGTACAAGAATATAACTACTATAATACTGCCCCTATGTACAAGAATATAACTACTATAATACTGCCTCCTATGTACAAGAATATAACTGCTATAATACTGCCCCTATGTACAAGAATATAACTACTATAATACTGCCCCTATGTACAAGAATATAACTACTATAATACTGCCCCTATGTACAAGAATATAACTACTATAATACTGCCCCTATGTACAAGAATATAACTACTATAATACTGCCCCTATGTACAAGAATATAACTACTATAATACTGCCTCCTATGTACAAGAATATAACTGCTATAATACTGCCCCTATGTACAAGAATATAACTACTATAATACTGCCCCTATGTACAAGAATATAACTACTATAATACTGCCCCTATGTACAAGAATATAACTACTATAATACTGCTCCTATGTACAAGAATATAACTGCTATAATACTGCCCCTATGTACAAGAATATAACTACTATAATACTGCCCCTATGTACAAGAATATAACTACTATAATACTGCCTCCTATGTACAAGAATATAACTGCTATAATACTGCCCCTATGTACAAGAATATAACTACTATAATACTGCCCCTATGTACAAGAATATAACTACTATAATACTGCCCCCTATGTACAAGAATATAACTACTATAATACTGCCCCTATGTACAAGAATATAACTACTATAATACTGCCCCTATGTACAAGAATATAACTACTATAATACTGCTCCTATGTACAAGAATATAACTGCTATAATACTGCCCCTATGTACAAGAATATAACTACTATAATACTGCCCCTATGTACAAGAATATAACTACTATAATACTGCCCCTATGTACAAAATATAACTACTATAATACTGCCCCTATGTACAAGAATATGACTACTATAATACTGCTCCTATGTACAAGAATATAACTACTATAATACTGCCCCTATATACAAGAATATAACTACTATAATACTGCTCAAATATACAAGAATATAACTGCTATAATACTGCCCCTATAGTGAAAAATTGACCTGTTCCCTATGTACAGGAGTATTCGGGTAAGCGCTATACTACTGCTGCCCGCTATTGACTCGTACAGCAGATGTGGTGCAGTAATCTACAGCAGCGCTTCGGTACCACGCTGCCCCATTGTGCAGGATGCTCTCGCAGCCGCCTCTCACAGGACTGTGCATCATTTCTGTGACATCCAATTTCACACACTTCCCTTAAGAGCAAAACACATTAGATGCGTGTACCCGAGCTGCCGAGGCTGTCGCAGCACGGAGAGGGCAGCTGGCCGGGAAGACATGAAAATGAGAGCAGCGTCTCAGGAGAAGGAAAAGCAAAAGCTATGACAATAAAATGAAGCAGATACTACCAAATATGCCACAATATGCCAAGAGAGCATTGCACGTGGTGCACTACAGGGCGGGTGTCATACGTGGTCCACATGTGGCATGAATGTATGAGTGAAAATGCAGTATATCGGCAGTACCTAGGGCAACATTATAGAGCACTGGGGTACTGTTGTTATAGCACATTGTTGTATTGTTGTCACACGGGAGCGTACAGACGCTCAGCGGAACACAAGGGTAACAATGGGAATGGTAAAGAAGGAAGGCCCTGGGCACACCTCCTGCAACTCACCTGAGACCCTATGCTCTCTAATGTCTCTATATGGATCCTTCCCCCATCGCCGTCACGTACCTAGGCCCTCGCTCTCCCTGATCTCACCCTGGCTAGTGAGAAGGCTGGAAAGAACACTAGTCTCACCACTTTTCCAATGCAGTCACAACTCCTCAGCTTCTTCCAGAGACAGGCTCCTTCCAAAGTGGACAGCATAGAATGAGCTCCTATAACTGGCGTCAGATGGTGACGTATCACCCTGGCTAGTGAGAAGGCCTAAAAGAACACTAGTCTCACCACTGAAATAATATAATACAAGGTAAGGGCGACGAACAGAGGAAAAATAGACACAAAAAGGAAAACACTTCAAGCTTTTCCAATGCAGCAAAGCACCACAGCTGCAATAGTCACGACTCCTCAGCTTCTTCCAAAGACTGGCTCCTTCTAAAGTGGACAGCATAGAATGAGCTCCTATAACTGGCATCAGATGGTGACGTGTCACCCTGGCTAGTGAGAAGGCCTGCAGGAACACTAGTCTCACCACTGCAATAATACAAGATAAGGTAAGGGAAACTGACTGGAATAAACACAAAAAGGAAAACACTTCAAGCTTTTCCAATGCAGCAAAGCACCACAGCTGCAATAGTCACAACTCCTCAGCTTCTTCCAGAGACAGGCTCTTTCCAAAGTGCACAGCATAGAATGACCTCCTATAACTGGCATCAGATGGTGATGTCTCACCATGGCTATTGAGGAGGCCTGCAAGAACACTAGTCTCACCACTGAAATAATAAATCACAAGGTTACAGAGTCCAGTATAACAGATATATTCAGCTGTATTAGTAGAGCTAGGTTTGTCACAGAGTCCAGCATAGCAGATATATTCAGCTGTATTAGCAGAGCTAGGTTTGTCACAGAGTCCAGCATAGCAGATATATTCAGCTGTATTAGTAGAGCTAGGTTTGTCACAGAGTCCAGTATAGCAGATATATTCAGCTGTATTAGTAGAGCTGGGTTTGTCACAGAGTCCAGTATAGCAGATATATTCAGCTGTATTAGTAGAGCTGGGTTTGTCACAGAATCCAGTATAAACAGATATATTCAGCAGTATTAGTAGAACTAGGTTTGTCACAGAGTTCAGTATAACAGATATATTCAGCTGTATTAGTGGAGCTAGGTTTGTAACAGGGTCCAGTATAGCAGATATATTCAGCTGTATTAGTAGAACTAGGTTTTGTCACAGAGTCCAGTATAGCAGATATATTCAGCTGTATTAGTAGAGCTGGGTTTGTCACAGAATCCAGTATAACAGATATATTCAGCTGTATTAGAAGAGCTAGGTTTGTCACAGAGTTCAGTATAACATATATATTCAGCTGTATTAGAAGAGCTAGGTTTGTCACAGAGTCCAGCATAGCAGATATATTCAGCTGTATTAGTAGAGCTGGGTTTGTCACAGAATCCAGTATAACAGATATATTCAGCAGTATTAGTAGAACTAGGTTTGTCACAGAGTTCAGTATAACAGATATATTCAGCTGTATTAGTGGAGCTAGGTTTGTAACAGGGTCCAGTATAGCAGATATATTCAGCGGTATTAGTAGAGCTAGGTTTGGTACAGAGTCCAGTATAGCAGATATATTCAGCTCTATTAGTAGAGCTAGGTTTGTCACAGAGTCCAGTATAGCAGATATATTCAGCTGTATTAGTAGAGTTAGGTTTGTCACAGAGTCCAGTATAGCAGATATATTCAGCTGTATTAGTAGAGCTAGGTTTGTCACAGAGTCCAGTATAACAGATATATTCAGCTGTATTAGCAGAGCTAGGTTTGGCACAGAGTCCAGTATAGCAGATATATTCAGCTGTATTAGTAGAGCTAGGTTTGTTCCAGAGTCCAGTATAACAGATATATTCAGCTGTATTAGTAGAGCTAGGTTTGGCACAGAGTCCAGTATAACAGATATATTCAGCTGTATTAGTAGAGCTAGGTTTGGCACAGAGTCCAGTATAGCAGATATATTCAGCTGTATTAGTAGAGCTAGGTTTGGCACAGAGTCCAGTATAACAGATATATTCAGCTGTATTAGTAGAGCTAGGTTTGGCACAGAGTCCAGTATAGCAGATATATTCAGCTGTATTAGTAGAGCTAGGTTTGTCACAGAGTCCAGTATAACAGATATATTCAGCTGTATTAGCAGAGCTAGGTTTGGCACAGAGTCCAGTATAGCAGATATATTCAGCTGTATTAGTAGAGCTAGGTTTGTCCCAGAGTCCAGTATAACAGATATATTCAGCTGTATTAGTAGAGCTAGGTTTGGCACAGAGTCCAGTATAACAGATATATTCAGCTGTATTAGTAGAGCTAGGTTTGGCACAGAGTCCAGTATAGCAGATATATTCAGCTGTATTAGTAGAGCTAGGTTTGTCCCAGAGTCCAGTATAACAGATATATTCAGCTGTATTAGTAGAGCTAGGTTTGTCACAGAATCCAGTATAACAGATATATTCAGCTGTATTAGTAGAGCTAGGTTTGGCACAGAGTCCAGTATAGCAGATATTTTCAGCTGTATTAGTAGAGCTAGGTTTGTCACAGAGTCCAGTATAACAGATATATTCAGCTGTATTAGTAGAGCTAGGTTTGGCACAAAGTCCAGTATAACAGATATATTCAGCTGTATTAGTAGAGCTAGGTTTGTCACAGAGTCCAGTATAACAGATATATTCAGTTGTATTAGTTGAGCTAGGTTTGTCACAGAGTCCAGTATAACAGATATATTCAGCTGTATTAGTAGAGCTAGGTTTGTCACAGAGTCCAGTATAACAGATATATTCAGCTGTATTACTAGAGCTAGGTTTGTCACAGAGTCCAGTATAACAGATATATTCAGTTGTATTAGTTGAGCTAGGTTTGGCACAGAGTCCAGTATAACAGAGCTGATTTTATATCAGTGACTAACAAGCCACTAGTTGAGGTACTTAACAGTATTCAGCATCCAAATTCTGTTTGAGGAAAATGTAAAAAAAATAAATGGCCATAAAAATGCCAAAAATTAAGAAATCTGGGACATGAATGAGGAGTCATCGGTTACACATCCAAATCTGAAACTTCTACGTCCCGGGTCAGTGAGAAGAATGCACCTCTGGAGGGTCACACGTCCCTCCTATGAGTCAGGTACTCTCATATACGGGACTGACACGTGGTGAGATTCTTCCCTAATCTTCAGAAGCCCTATGGAATGGAATGTGAAGCTCCGCGCGGTTGTCACCGATGTAGCAGAGGGCGTAACGATAACTCCGAGCAACGGTGTGACCGTGAAATGTGCAAACGACAAACTCTTGGGTTGGGAAAGATGGATTTGTCCCTCCAGTCATGCCAAATATTTACTTTGAGGTTGGCCAAGTCAACTTGTAATACGTGTTGTATGCCAGGATTGTAGGAGGACAGCAGCTGTACCAACTTCTGTGGTTAGGTGAGATGGTGCCACGTGTATCTTCAGTGCCCGTGCCATGGACAGAGTGACTTATATCCTTATACGGCTTATCAAATGGGTACGTGACGGACCCTCCATTATTTGCCATGGATAGCACCATACCGTCCAACTTCTGGAGATAGGGAGGACAGGTGGAGGTGGTGTGACCCTCATCATGGGTGCTAATCAGTGGCCATTCATACTGTGTTCAGTGAGTGACCCTGCTGTCTCCAATCGATGGACCGTCTTCTTAAATTTATCTAGCATATGAGGGTCTATCAAGATCCCTTTATAAAATCGAGAGGCCAGGGACAAATGTCCTATTAGATGTTATTGAGACAAGTTCTAACGCCCAGTTATGGCTAATGGAACCCCGTGCAACCCAAAGATGTATCCGTAATAACAACCCAATCATCCAGATATCTGTTGTTGTAATGGTTAACGCTCCCTTTGTGTGAGAGGGGTTTCTAAATAGCCCAGATCAGCTGTCATGGCCACCGCTCCCCTCATGGCACCTGTTCCTGCCGCATGTGCCGGCCATTTAACTTTTTAAATCCCCTCACAATCAGCTGTGCCTCAGTCTTGTCTCACAGCCCTGAAAGCAGAGGTTCTCTGGATGCCCTCCAGCCGTCTGATAGTAACCCACCAGCCGTCTTCTAAGAGTCTACCAGCAGTCCAACAAAAGTCCTCCTGCAGTCTACAGGCAGTCTTCTAGCCGTCCTCCACCACAAGTCTCCTAAGAGTCCACCAGAAGTTCTCCTGCAGTCTACAGACAGTCTTCTAGCCGTCCTCCACCACAAGTCTCCTAAGAGTCCACCAGAAGTTCTCCTGCAGTCTACAGACAGTCTTCTAGCCGTCCTCCACCACAAGTCTCCTAAGAGTCCACCAGAAGTTCTCCTGCAGTCTACAGACAGTCTTCTAGCCGTCCTCCACCACAAGTCTCCTAGGAGTCCACCAGAAGTTCTCCTGCAGTCTACAGACAGTCTTCTAGCCATCCTCCACCACAAGTCTCCTAAGAGTCCACCAGAAGTTCTCCTGCAGTCTACAGACAGTCTTCTAGCCGTCCTCCACCACAAGTCTCCTAAGAGTCCACCAGAAGTTCTCCTGCAGTCTACAGACAGTCTTCTAGCCATCCTCAACCACAAGTCTCCTAAGAGTCCACCAGAAGTTCTCCTGCAGTCTTCCAGCACTTTTCTAGCCGTCCTCCACCACAAGTCCTTCACCACAAGACCACCTGCAGTCTACAAGCAGTCTTCTAGCAGTCCTCCACCAAAAGTCCTTCACCACAAGACTTCCTGCAGTCTACAGGCAGTCTTCTAGCTGTCCTGCACCACAAGTCTTCTAAGAGTCCACCAAAAGTCCTCCAGCAGTCTTCTAGCAGTCCTCCACCTCAAGTACTCCTGCATTCCTCGAGCTGTCTTCTATCAGTCCTTCACCACAAGTCCTCCAGCAGACTTCTAGCCGTCCTCCGCCACAAGACCTTCTGCAGTCCTCCAGCAGTCTTCTAGCAGTCCTCCACCAAAAGACCTCCTGCAGTGTTTTAGCCATCCTCCATCAAAGGTACTCCTGCAGTCCTCCAGCCATCCTCCACCACAAGTCCTCCTGCAATCTATGGGCAGTCTTTTAGCCATCTTACACTAGAAGTCCTCCTGCAGTCCTCTAGAAGTCCTCCACCAGACGTCTTCTAGCAGTCCTCTACCAGACGTCCTCCTGCAATCTTTCAGCAGTCTTCTAGCTGTCCTCCACCAAAGGTCCTCCAGCAGTCTTATACCTGTCCTCCACCAAAGGTCCTCCTGAAATCCTCCACCAGAAGTCCTCCAGCCGTCTTCTAGCAGTCCTCCACCAGACGTCCTCCAATCTTCCAGAAGTCTTCTAGCCATCCTTCACCAAAGGTCCTCTGGCAGTCCTCCTCCAGATGTCCTTCTGCAGTTCACCGGCTGTCTTCTAGCAGTCCATCATCAGTCTTTCAACAGTCTTTTCGCAGTCTACCAGAAGTCCTCCTGAAGTCCATCCTCAAATGGGCTCCATAGTGGCAAAGCTCTTGTTGCCCACTGTTAGCAGCCTTGCCTTTGTGCCAACCATCAGCATAGCAGCCAAAAGGAAGTTCCACATGGAAGCAATGGTCTACTTCTTCACTATGTTCTTCATTGCGGTAAGTCACTTAATTTTGCACCTTTCTTTGCTTTATACAAATCATCCAATTAGATATGTTCTTAGTGGGGTTGTCAGTATACACTAGACTATAGTCAGCTAGACCCTCCAATATCGGGTTTGGGGGACCCCAGACTCTCCCATGATAAATGATGTCTTGGGAGAGAAGGATCTAGACAGTTAGATTTCCCAATGTGTTATGTTCATATATTTGCAGTATTTTGCTCTCTGCGGTATGTTTTATACAGTAGAATTCCCCAGATGTGGTTCTGGTTTTGCATTGAAGTCTATGGGGAGAAAATCTTTTTTTTTTTCAGTAGCAATACTGTTATTTGCAAAAGTGCATTATGAACCATGAAAGCTCTGCTCTTTGTGCGGGGGATTATAGGGCACCGCAGAACAGTTGTCACAGGTCCCGGAGCACAATATCCATCAGTCCCTTTAAACATGTGCTGTGCGTCAGCTGTGGTCCATGCACCGTGCCTGCTGTCTTCATAGGCAAGGACCAGCTGTTACCACCCTGACCGCCTGCCTCTCTTGTCTTTGCAGATGTTCCACGCCTGTGAAGGTCCCGGCCTGTCCTTTATATGTTTCATGGGATATGATCTCCTGGAATACTTCAGTATCTATGGGACGGCGGTGTCCATGTGGGTGTCACTGATAGGTAAGCTTTCCCAGCAACATTTTGGGGGGGCTCTTTGAAACTTGCCAACATTTAACAAATCAAAATCGTGAAAAGATTGTTCTCACTATTTATACAGGACACCCCCTAACCTACAACATAAGACCCCCTTCATCACACCCCAAAATTATACAGACCCCAGACCCTCTAAATACAGACCCCAGACCCTCTAAACAAATACAGACCCCAGACTATACCCAGCAAATAAACCAATAAATATAGACCATCAAATAAATACAGATCCCAGAAAAGAACCCCTAAATACAGACCCCATATTACAACCCCTAAATACAGACCCCATATTACAACCCCTAAATACAGACCCCATATTACAACCCCTAAATACAGACCCCATATTACAACCCCTAAATACAGACCCCATATTACAACCCCTAAATACAGACCCCATATTACAACCCCTAAATACAGACCCCTTATTACAACCCCTAAATACAGACCCCATATTACAACCCCTAAATACAGACCCCTTATTACAACCCCTAAATACAGACCCCATATTACAACCCCTAAATACAGACCCCATATTACAACCCCTAAATACAGACCTCATATTACAACCCCTAAATACAGACCCCATATTACAACCCCTAGATACAGACCCCATATTACAACCCCTAAATACAGACCCCATATTACAACCCCTAAATACAGACCCCATATTACAACCCCTAAATACAGACCCCATATTACAACCCCTAAATACAGACCCCATATTACAACCCCTAAATACAGACCTCATATTACAACCCCTAAATACAGACCCCATATTACAACCCCTGAATACAGACCTCATATTACAACCCCTAAATACAGACCCCATATTACAACCCCTAAATACAGACCCCATATTACAACCCCTAAATACAGACTCCATATTACAACCCCTAAATACAGACCCCATATTACAACCCCTAGATACAGACCCCATATTACAACCCCTAAATACAGACCCCATATTACAACCCCTAAATACAGACCCCATATTACAACCCCTAAATACAGACCCCATATTACAACCCCTAAATACAGACCCCATATTACAACCCCTAAATACAGACCCCCATATTACAACCCCTAAATACAGACCCCCATATTACAACCCCTAAATACAGACCCCATATTACAACCCCTAAATACAGACCTCATATTACAACCCCTGAATACAGACCCCATATTACAACCCCTAAATACAGACCCCATATTACAACCCCTAAATACAGACCCCCATATTACAACCCCTAAATACAGACCCCCATATTACAACCCCTAAATACAGACCCCATATTACAACCCCTAAATAGAGACCCCATATTACAACCCCTGAATACAGACCCCATATTACAACCTCTAAATAGAGACCCCATATTACAACCCCTAAATACAGACCCCATATTACAACCTCTAAATACAGACCCCATATTACAACCCCTGAATACAGACCCCATATTACAACCTCTAAATAGAGACCCCATATTACAACCCCTAAATACAGACCCCATATTACAACCTCTAAATACAGACCCCATATTACAACCCCTGAATACAGACCTCATATTACAACCCCTAAATACAGACCCCATATTACAACCCCTGAATACAGACCCCATATTACAACCTCTAAATACAGACCCCATATTACAACCCCTGAATACAGACCTCATATTACAACCCCTAAATACAGACCCCATATTACAACCCCTGAATACAGACCCGATATTACTACCCCTGAATACAGACCCCATATTACAACCCCTAAATACAGACCCCATATTACAACCCCTAAATACAGACCCCATATTACAACCTCTAAATACAGACCCCATATTACAACCCCTGAATACAGACCCCATATTACAACCTCTAAATAGAGACCCCATATTACAACCCCTAAATACAGACCCCATATTACAACCTCTAAATACAGACCCCATATTACAACCCCTGAATACAGACCTCATATTACAACCCCTAAATACAGACCCCATATTACAACCCCTGAATACAGACTCCATATTACAACCCCTGAATACAGACTCCATATTACAACCCCTGAATACAGACTCCATGTTACAACCCCTGAATACAGACTTCATATTACAACCCCTAAATACAGACCCCATATTACAACCCCTGAATACAGACCCGATATTACTACCCCTGAATACAGACCCCATATTACAACCCCTAAATACAGACCCCATATTACAACCCCTAAATACAGACCCCATATTACAACCCCTAAATACAGACCCCATATTACAACCCCTAAATACAGACCCCATATTACAACCCCTAAATACAGACCCCATATTACAACCCCTAGATACAGACCCCATATTACAACCTCTAAATACAGACCCCATATTACAACCCCTAAATACAGACCCCATATTACAACCCCTGAATACAGACCCCATATTACAACCCCTGAATACAGACCCCATATTACAACCCCTGAATACAGACCCCATATTACAACCCCTGAATACAGACCCCATATTACAACCCCTGAATACAGACTCCATATTACAACCCCTGAATACAGACCCCATATTACAACCCCTAAATACAGACCCCATATTACAACCCCTAAATACAGACTCCATATTACAACCCCTAAATACAGACCTCATATTACAACCCCTAAATACAGACCCCATATTACAACCCCTAAATACAGACTCCATATTACAACCCCTAAATACAGACCCCATATTACAACCCCTAAATACAGACTCCATATTACAACCCCTAAATACAGACCCCATATTACAACCCCTGAATACAGACTCCATATTACAACCCCTGAATACAGACCTCATATTACAACCCCTAAATACAGACCCCATATTACAACCCCTGAATACAGACCCCATATTACAACCCCTGAATACAGACCCGATATTACTACCCCTGAATACAGACCCCATATTACAACCCCTGAATACAGACCCCATATTACAACCCCTGAATACAGACCCCATATTACAACCTCTGAATACAGACCCCATATTACAACCCCTAAATACAGACCCCATATTACAACCCCTGAATACAGACCCCATATTACAACCCCTGAATACAGACCCCATATTACAACCCCTAAATACAGACCCCATATTACAACCTCTAAATACAGACCCCATATTACAACCCCTGAATACAGACCCCATATTACAACCCCTAAATACAGACCTCATATTACAACCCCTAAATACAGACCCCATATTACAACCCCTAAATACAGACCTCATATTACAACCCCTGAATACAGACCCCTTATTACAACCCCTAAATACAGACCCCATATTACAACCTCTAAATACAGACCCCATATTACAACCCCTAAATACAGACTCCATATTACAACCTCTAAATACAGACCCCCATATTACAACCCCTGAATACAGACTTCATATTACAACCCCTGAATACAGACTTCATATTACAACCCCTGAATACAGACTTCATATTACAACCCCTGAATACAGACTCCATGTTACAACCCCTGAATACAGACTTCATATTACAACCCCTGAATACAGACTCCATATTACAACCCCTGAATACAGACTCCATGTTACAACCCCTGAATACTGACCGTACATTACAATACAAAGAGAAGGGGACCCTATACAGGTTCCACACCTGTCGCCGAGCTGGATACCTCGCCCTAAGCAAACCCTGATATGAGCCCTAAGTAAGGATGGAGGGTATGAGCGCTTGTCCACACCACTAACACTAAGGGAGACAAAAGGAAGTAATACAGGGGATTTACATATGCTACCACCTGAGTCCAGGTAGATAGCAAAAGTCAAACACTTATTTTAGGAGCAGCAACCACAGAAGTCTCTGGAGCAAAAAGAGGAGACGACCACTGCAGACCACAGCCAGGAACAACTATAAACTGCACCCAAACCACCCCAGGGGGAGGTTTATAAAGGAAGTCAGGGGTTGGCAACTGAGAAGAAAAAACTGACAGTTTCCCAGGGTTATAGAGTCCGCTGCTGCAGAAACAGGGAACTGTCAGATAACAACACATGCTGCCAATCTCTGGGATTTTCTAACACTCGCTGCCACTGGATTGTCAGCCGGCCGTGACACATCCATGACAACAACCCCTAAAAAATACAGATCACAGACCAAAAAATGTCTCGATAGCGAGCCCAGACTACCTAATGAAATACAGACTCCGAACCCGACCCTTAACCATTGACCACAGATAAGACACTTTATCAAAAGACAGGCTCCGACAAATGTTCAGACCCTTGAATAATAGAAACTAACAAATACCCCAGATACTAATCCCTCCACTAGACCCCCAACAAAATACAGACTTCAAACCATATAAATACATACCACAGACAAGACCCCCTATAGAAATACAGATGCCCCCTCCCCTCTGGACCCACTTTATACAGACCTCACAAAAAATTCTGAGCCTATTTACTGTAAATATGGACCTTAAAGCCTCTGAACAAACACACATCCTGGACCACCTATATAAACATCATCCTGAAGAAATGCAGTTACCAAATCAGACCTACTAAACACAGACCCCATAAAAAATTGTGATCATCTAAACCTCAAAACTAATACACACCCCAGGTCAGACCTCCTAAAACAGTAGCGTTCTCAAACTAGACCTCCTATAGCAGTGCATACCCCAAACTAGACCTCCTAAAGTAGTTCAGACCCCAAACTAGACCTCTTAAAGCATTACAGACGCCAAACTAGACCGCCGAAAGCAGTACAGACCTCAAACTAGACCTCCTAAAGCAGTACAGACCCTAAACTAGACCTCCTAAAGCAGTACAGACCCCAAACTAGACCTCCTAAAGCAGTACAGCTCCCAAACTAGACCTCCTAAAGCAGTACAGCCCCCAAACTAGACCTCCTAAAGCAGTACAGACCCCAAATTAGATCTGCTAAAGCAGTACAGACCCCAAACTAGACCTCCTAAACTGATGAAAACCCTTCCTAAACACATATCCCAGATCCCAATATAAAGACAGACCCAAGGCCTTCTAAAGAAATACACATCTCAAGCCAGACCCTCTAAAAAAGTAGAGACCCCAAACCAGACCCACTAAATACAGAAACCTTCAGATCAATCTTAATACAGACCCCATAGCCATACAAAAGCTACATTTTCACTCACCTATGGAAGTTTTCATCAATGTATAGTGATGTCATACAAGTGTAGGATCTATACGGTCAAGATAAAGGCAATATATCAGCCCACTTCCCAAGACCCCTACATCTACCATCCCTACATTTATAGATCCAGCTAGGTCACCATTTAGATGTTGTAGATCCACAAGTCGTTGACTAATGATCTAGACTATGATCAAGCTCCTATGAAGTCTATATCATGACTTGCGTTTCAAAAAAATGTATTACCCTAGAGTGATCCTACACAATGGTAGTCCTCCAAGCTACCTGCCTATGGGACATGAGATACTTGGACCATGGTTCTTTAGAGAAACATTCTTGTCCTTCCTGATACCATGACATTATTTTTCCTCCAGCACTGGGTGACTTTGATGAACCTAAGAGGTCTACAGTTGTGATGTTTGGTGTCCTCACCATTGCAGTACGGATATATCAGGATCGCTTGGGTTATGGCGTCTACTCTGGGCCTATTGGAACCGCGGTGTTGATGATTACTGTTAAATGGGTAAGTCCTTGATGGTGGTTGTAGAAGTTGAGTCTTTTATTTTTTAGATTTAAATTTACTTATAATTTTTTTATTATATTCCAGTTGACGAAAATGAAGGAGACGAAAGGGCTTTATCCAGATAAAAGTGTCTACACGCAGCAGATAGGACCAGGGTTCTGCTTCGGGGCACTGGCTTTGATGCTACGATTCTTCTTCGAGGTGGGTTCCTCAACCAATGCTTTGAGTTATGAATTACAAAATATGACTTTTAGGTTCTCAAAAAGTGGTTTAGGTATTTTTCATTGTTCAATGGTCCTTCATGTAATAGTCCACCTTTTACAGAAGAACCATTGCTCAGGAGCTCCACAAATCATGGTGACATGGCTCTAGATCCCCAACGGTTCCTGTCCACTTGTTAGAAGTGGATTTGTTCTGGAACCTAAGTAATCATCAAGCTGTTGCCCTGGATTCTGGCTTTTTCCGGAAATAATAGGTTTCAGTATTTCATTGTTGTGACCTACAAAAGCACAAACCCAAAAAGTTTCCATTTACGAAACAAATTTTCACTAACGCAAACATTTTTGTACAATTTTGTCTTATCCTTACATCTTCTTGTCTCTCCAGGAATGGGACTACACCTATGTGCACAGCTTTTACCACTGCGCGTTGGCCATGTCCTTTGTCCTCCTACTTCCAAAAATCAACAAAAAAGCAGGAAATGGAGGAGATCCGGCCAAAATGAACTGGTCCACTTTTTGCTGCTGTTCGTGTTAGAGCCTTCGACCTACCCGCTATTCGTCCAGCCACATCCCAAAGGGATCACCTTCCAAGTGGCTAAAGAATTGAATCTATAAACTCTGGAAAGTGAACAGAACCAAAGGAATCTCAAGGCTTTCAGTGTATCCTGTCCAGAGAAGACACCTAAACTTGTCACGGAAAATTTGTCTCAAAAAATTGGACAAAATTTTGCAAAAAAAAGGGACATTTTGGTGATTTTATCTTTTTTGTATTTTTTTTTTTGCACATTTTAATTTTATATATATATAATGTTATGAAGTGTAGAATATAGAGATGGGTGATAATAATTTATAGAATATTTTTTATTGTCTATTAAAAATAATTATATCTTGGTCCAGTCTCCATTATCTCCAATTACGACAAGACTTGTCAAAAATCAGCGAGTAATTCACTGTAGGCCTCATGAGCACTAGTAACTGCATGGGAAGGACTCAGTCCTTCCTTCTCCTGTCAGCAGTCATTGCCGGGGCTTTGGTCATGGAAGAAGCTCTCAACTGCTGAGAAGCTCATCTTCCCGTCCTTTCAAGAATGCTTCAACAAACATTGTGGAAAGGTTAGGCTAGTGTCATGATGACTAGGGATAGCGGGGAACCAGGACTCAAAAGCTGCCCCTCAAGCTTGGGGGTTCCTATGCTATCTCTAACCTCAGGGATACTCCCAATGGTGGAGAGGCCTGAGCCTCCTTTCTGGCTCTTCTCCTGACCAGTCCTGATCTTATTCGCCCTCCCCCTAGGGAAGGGTGGGACAGGAGTGTGATGAAACCCACAGATAAAGACAGACAAGGGAAAATCAAAACTCTGTCGCACAGAACATACACAAAGGTAAAGACAATAAGAGGAAAAACAAGAGCAGGAAGGAAGCTAGAAAACAAAAGGAGAAACTCCACAACAGCACCAAGCAATGATCACAACTTTCACCAGAGAGTCTAGGACACCACACCTCACAGACCAATATAGAATAAACTATAGCTAGCATGGGTGGAAGGATTCAACCAGCATAAATAGGAGAGGAGCAAATGTGATAGGCTTCTCCACAACATTTGATCAAATGAGCAAGCAGACCAGCAGAGATTAACTCTTGCTAGCCTGCCTATGAATCAGCACACAGCAGGTTGATGCCCAAGTCTGCCTGTGTTGATCCCAGACACCACAGAAACCATCAGGTGGAGTGTTAGAATCTGTAATCTGAAAAGAGCCCAACGCTGCCATGACAGTTGGCAAAGTTTGTGTAAATCTACATGAGACAGGCAGACCTACAATGAATTTGACAGGCCCCATGTAACATGTCGGAAACATTCCCCATTCTCAATTATCTCCAAGTATGACAAGTCTTGTTGAGATTAGTGAAAGTTTCCACTTTGAGTCTCATAACTTATGGACAGGAGTAAGTGGTGAGTCCTGTCTTCTCTTGGTGAGTCCTGTCTTCTCCAAGGCTCGGTGAAGGAAGTAGCTCTACCCAGTGTAGAGAAGCTCATCTTCACTTTCAAGATTGTCATTTATGGAGGTTCCAAGGAACATTGTTGAAAGGTTAGCTTAGGCCTAAAATGAATTATGGCTTGGTTTCCCACTTTGGTGGATCTGACATCACTGATGATGGAAACCAAAACATTCCATTGGTACCATCTATGGAGGCTCTATAAAACATGGCTGAAAGAATTGTGGGTTGGTTGTCCTAGGTCCATTTTGGTGGATCTGACATCACTGATGATGGAAACTAAAACATTCCATTGGTACCATCTATGGAGGCTCTATAAAACATGGTTGAAACATCAGTGTAGGCCTACAATGAGTTGTGGGTTGGATGTCCTAGGTCCATTTAGATGTTAGTGAAGCCCTAGCCATACATATGTAGAGATCCACTCATGGCAAGTGCGGAAACAAACAAAAGAGGGCTCCTGTGCAAGAACAATATATGGGCCATTATCTCATCATAATGTACACTTCCACCTGCTTTGGAGGTGGTAGTGGACCCTTATAGCTTTTGGGCGGCTGTGCAGTTGCAGCAATGCTATGCCATCCTTGACCGAATCACTGGAATTACTGATAGTAGAAACCAAAACTTTCCTTGGATTTCTGGGCACCAAATCTCCAATCCAAAGCCCATTTTAGATCGAGTAGTTACCGGGTCAATTATGTTGGAAGGTTGGGCTATCAATTATCACTTTCACAAATACAGTAATAATAGTTCTCAGCAACTTGGAGTAGTAGAACCACATTTTCCAACTTCTCACCCAAAGTCATTATGTCACAAGCCCCACCAAGCCAACTTTAGGTTTCTGACATCTTACAGACCCAATGTTCTTCATTGTCTTGAGTGTTCCTCAGACCTCTCCTCGTCACGTCCTGTGGATTGCTTTAGTAAACATCAACACAGACGCATTACTCATCTCCGATCTGGTTCTTAACAATATGACAGGACATTGCGCTGAAGGTATCTGCTCACATATTGTTAACCCTTTCAAACTGGATTCTCAAATTAAAAGGGGGAATGTGTTGAGCATCCCGTATTACAAGAATATGCCACCACTGCATAATCGGTGGTGGTTCATCCTTTAGAGAGGTCACGATCCAGTATTGCAAGAATATGCCACCACTGCATAATCTGTGGTGGTCCATCCTTTAGGAGAGGTCACGATCCAGCATTACAAGAATATGCCACCACTGCATAATCGGTGGTGGTTCATCCTTTAGAGAGGTCACGATCCAGTATTGCAAGAATATGCCACCACTGCATAATCGGTGGTGGTCCATCCTTTAGGAGAGGTCACAATCCCATACTACAATAATATGCCACCACTGCATAATTGTTGATGGTCCATCCTTTAGAAGAGGTCACGATCCAGTATTACAAGAATATGCCACCACTGCATAATCGGTGGTTGTTCATCCTTTAGAGAGGTCACGATCCAGCATTACAAGAATATGCCACCACTGCATAATCGGTGGTGGTTCATCCTTTAGAGAGGTCACGATCCAGTATTGCAAGAATATGCCACCACTGCATAATCGGTAGTTGTCCATCCTTTAAGAGAGGTCACGATCCCATATGACAATAATATGCCACCACTGCATAATCGTTGATGGTCCATCCTTTAGAAGAGGTCACGATCCAGTATTACAAGAATATGCCACCACTGCATAATCGGTGATGATCCATCCTTTAGGAGAGGTCTTGATCCAGTATTACAAGAATATGCCACCACTGCATAATCGGTGATGGTCCATCCTTTAGGAGAGGTCTTGATCCAGTATTACAAGAATATGCCACCAATGCATAATCCGTGGTGATCCATTCTTTAGGAGAGGTTACGATCCAGTATTACAAGAATATGCCACCACTGTATATTCAATGGTGGTCCATCCTTTAGGAGAGGTCACGATCCAGTATTACAGAGTATGCCACCTAATTGGTGGTGGTTCATCCTTTAGCTCTGTCTGAACTTCGCCAGTCGTACTTCCAGTTTGCTTAGTGTGCTGTTGGCTCCTGTGTGGTATAGACGTTCTGATCTTGCCTTCTGACCTCAGACCCCTTCCTGACCACATCTCTGTCTCCTCCCTGAACCTTATACATTACCTTCCGGTTTCTGACCTCGGAACTCTTCCTGACCACGTCTCTGTCTGCTCCCTGGACCTTGTATGTTACCTCCTGGCTTCTGACCTCGGACCTCTTCCTCCCCACATCTCGGTCTGCTCCCTGGACCTTATACGTCACCTCCCGGCTTCTGACCTCAGACCACTTCCTGACCATGTCTCTGTCTGCTCCCTGACCCTTATACATTACCTCCCGGCTTCTGACCTTGGACTTCTTCCTGACCATGTCTCTGTCTGCTCCCTGACCCTTATACATTACCTCCCGGCTTCTGACCTTGGACTTCTTCCTGACCATGTCTCTGTCTGCTCCCTGAATCTTATACGTTACCGCCTGGCTTATGATTCCGGCTTGTCTGACTACCCTTCTATTCATACTGCTCGTAGTATCTAACATCACACCAGCTTAATACAATATTTTGAAAAATCTGCTACCAACAACTTTCCACAGTGAAACAGTCAATTGTCATTGTAGAAAAGGGGCGGTCGGAATACAAAACAGGCTTTTTTTCCATAAATAGCGCCACCCTTAATAACAGGGTGTGGCTGGTATTGCAGAACAAGTATCATCAGGACATTGTTTCCATTCATGGTCAGCAAGCAGGAATAACAATATATATATTTACTTTCCAATTTGTCTAACTGTTCTAAAGACATAAGTGATTATGATATAGAAGTGAAGCGTCCATGTAGTAATAGAATATTGGCAAGAGCCGGAATGTTTTCTAACGAGACCGAGACCCTGAGTACCTACAACGATGCCAAATAATAGCTCGGATCATTCTCTGGCTAGCCAGGTCCACAGATGACAATTATTTGTCTGTGTGTACCGTCATCTGCCAATCATCCCGCCCTCATTTTATCCATTCGCGCGGTCGGGTTGCCAAATAGCTCGAAATTTGAGAACAGAACCTGTTATTGTGGGCTGCAGCCAAGCCACAGGGTCATCCATTGTATGTTCAATGTAACGTGCAGCGCTGAGAGATGTAATTAATGGCTTGTTACTACGAATCGGGTTAACAAATATAAAATAGAACATGGGAATATAAAAAACCGAATATATCTATATTCATGAAAAGTGGCATATTCTTTACCATCCAGTTCCCATTCTCGTGTCTGCAGGATCTAAATGTTCAGGAACCTCAGAAATGCATCTAGTATAAAACAGGACTGGAGGGGAGAGGAGGGGGATGCAGGTGCAGAATTCATCCATTCTTGTGTCTTGTTGGCACATCTCCTTCAAATGTATGAAAAATGAAAGCCTAATTTTCCCCATGTGTAGAAGGTGGTCGGATCACCCCAAGCCTACGATGTACATATCGTATTTTTCGGATTATAAGACGCACTTTTCCTCCCAAAAATTTGGGAGGAAAATGAGGGGTGCATCTTATAATCCGAATGTAGCTTACCGGGGGTCGTGGAGAGGGATCACAGGAGGCAGGGGAGATACTGAGGGCCGTGGCAGACGCTGGGCTGCAGTCGTTGAGTCAGGGGCCATTTCTGAAAATGTCGGCGGTGTGGGGTTCAAATAATGACGCATAGAGTTGGCGCGTGCGCAGCGGGAGCTCTTGGCTCAAGATCTCATCTGCACACGTGCTGCATCTGGCCCATTGAGTCCCTCCTCTGGACTTAAGGAAAATGGCGCCCGGAGGTGGCGCGTGCGCAGATGGAGCTCTCGGCTCAAGATCTCATCTGCACACGCGCTGCATCTGGCCCATTGAGTCCCTCCTCTGGACTTAACGAAAATGGCGCCTGGTGGTGGCGCGTGCGCAGATGGAGCTCTCGGCTCAAGAACTTATCTGTGCATGCACCACTTCCGGCCCACTGATCTCCCGGCAGCGGACATAAAAAAAATGGTGCCCGGAGGTGGCGCATGCGCAGATGAGATCTCGGCTTGTCATTGAGCCAAGAGCGCCATCTGTAAACGTGCCGACTATAGGCACCATTTTGTTGAAGCCCGCTTCGTGGACAGTTTCTGGATGCTCCTCCTGCCTCACAGCGCCTGTAGCGAGAATCTAGGACACCTGTCGCACCGCCTGCAGAATCGCCCTACTTCACCTCCGTCCCTGCCTCCTGTCCGCTTCAATATCCCTGCCACCCCCCTCTCTGGTAAGACAGCACCGGATTACAAAACGGACGCCATATCCCCCCCTTTTTTTCTCTAAATGTGGGGTGCATCTTATAAAATGAAAAGTACAATATATTGTTTAAATGTTAAAGTGCTGCTCCTGGAGAGTACGGTTGGCAATGAAGCAGAGCCGGAGCAGTGCAGTGGTCGGCGCCCTCTAGTGACCGGCAGTTTTAACTATTTTACTGCATAATATGTATTTCTTAGCATAATCTGTCCAATGTGTTAAAGGATTTTAGTATGTGTAATGTAGTGGATCCATCCTGGTTGCTGAGGGAACTAGAGTCAGGACGGGAGTAGTGTAAGAGAGCAGAGGGTTGGTTAGCGAGACAGGCCAGGAAGACGGTCAGTTCTGCCATGTGTTGCTGAAGCGAGGACGAGCTCTGTATCAGAGTCCATCGTGGAACCAGGAGGTCCGGAGCTTACAGCTCACCCTGTGACGGGCTTAGGAGAGTCCGGGGACCAGTAGGGTGTCGGGGCAAGTGTACGACTAGCAGGTCCATATACAGGTGGAGAGGCTAGAAAGCTGTCCAAGGGCGTTAAGTGGACCGGGGCAACTGCGGGAAGAGGAATCGGGAGAAGACATGAGTCTAGACTCGGCTGGACGAGGAGTAGTATAAGGAAAAGTACCCAAAAGTAAGCCGGCAGCAAAACATGAATATCTAGAGAAAGTGGCCATGTCTGTTCAGAATTTTGAAAGACAAATGTTGTGTTGCAAAGAATCTTTCAGTGTGATGTGCTGCACTGCTACGCCTATGATGGTCACTGGCAATGAGGTAGAGGACGCACCCCTGAAGACCTAAGTAGGTGTCACTCCCCCCAGCCGACACAAACACAAGTTAAGTTTAGTAAAGTAGACTGGAACCTTGCCGGCTATCCCTTGGCTCCCCGCTAGACATGTCCAGATATCTTGAGCCCCACCAAACAGCTCCATCCAGATATCTCAGCTTCTCCCACCCAACAGCTCCAGATATCTCAGCTTCCCCCACCCAACAGCTCTATCCAGATATCTCAGCTTCCCCCACCCAACAGCTCTATCCAGATATCTCAGCTTCCCCCACCCAACAGCTCTATCCAGATATCTCAGCTTCCCCAACCCAAGAGCTCTATACAGATATCTCAGCTTCCCCAACCTAACAGCTCTATCCAGATATCTCAGCTTCCCCCACCCAACAGCTCTATCCAGATATCTCAGCTTCCCCCACCCAACAGCTCTATCCAGATATCTCAGCTTCCCCCACCCAACAGCTCTATCCAGATATCTCAGCTTCCCCCACCCAACAGCTCTATCCAGATATCTGAGCTTCCCCAACCCAACAGCTCTATACAGATATCTCAGCTTCCCCAACCCAACAGCTCTATCCAGATATCTCAGCTTCCCCCACCCAACAGCTCCATACAGATATCTCAGCTTCCCCCACCCAACAGCTCTATCCAGATATCTCAGCTTCCCCCACGCAACAGCTCTATCCAGATATCTCAGCTTCCCCCACCCAACAGCTCCATACAGATATCTCAGCTTCCCCCAAAAAACAGCTCCAGATATCTCAGCTTCCCCCAAAAAACAGCTCCAGATATCTCTGCTTCCTAGACTTCTGTGATGGGACAGTTGTATTAACTACAATCACAACTGTTAGGATTAGAGAAGTTAAAGGTAATTTGATTAGAGCCTACCCCTTGGAAATAGATGATTTTGCCGGGTTAGCCTCATACAGGCAGATAGTTCCTCCACAGTGGAGCTACGTGATGGACGTTTGTGAAGGGTCAGTCTCCATCGTGGCTCATCGAAGGAGATTTCGAGTGTTGAATTCCCCTCTATGAAGTCCATATGACTTACTAACCACAGCTTGGAGCCCCTTGATATTAAGAATGGGGACAGAGATCCAGAAGCAACATGAGGTCAATGGTGATGGGTACAAGTCTCCAGTCATTAGTTAGTATAGCTCAGGTCTCATTGGGTGTGCTTCTGACGTGAGTTCTGTATGGGTCCTGAATGTGAGGGGATGAGGACACTGTGGTTAGTCCACCAAGTGGATCAAAGTGCATAGTTGCCAGCAGTCCTGGACTTCTCCAGGAACCTTGGTGACTTTAGGGTCATGTTTATAAATCCTGCCCAAAAGGGAGTGTTCCAGGGTGGCCCAAAGGGTTTCTTGCGAGGGGTGAAATTTTCCCAGGAGGGGGCAGGGACATGTTTGTTTGCCCTATGGCTAGAACTTTTTTGGGAGCACTAGCTTAAAAAGGGGATTGTGATGGTGGACATTGCTATGAAGTACTATGGATGGCACTCCTACATTTGCTGCCACTTTTATAGGAGGACTGTGGATAGTCCAGTGAAGAATTGACACTTTTATGAAGTACCACAGATGGCACTATACTGAAGGCACGTTGGCTGGCTTTAAGGGGATATCTGCTTGTGGCTAGGGTCATAACTTAGTGGGTGCAGGGGTTGCAGTTGCGCCAGCCCTGGAGCCTAGAGGTGGCTGTGACACCCCTGGCCTATCAGGCCGTCACAGGGTATTGTGCAATCTGCCCTCCCGTGCAATATCCACCTCCTTCTTGGTTACGGGTCCCCAACTACATGGTGTCGCCTACATCAGCTAATCAAAATCCTAGGTACACTCTGCACCACACCCACCAGACACACCAGTGGCTGACCTGAGTGGAATAGGGTCGCCCACTTGGGGGGTTGGTTAGGGGAGGTCAGGAGTGTCAGAAGAGGGAGAAGGAGTTTGGAAGTGAAGGAGAGAGGAGGTCAGGAGCAGGGCTCCTAGGAAGCCATCTAGGTAGCAGACGGTGGTCTGGGCCTAGAGGAGCTAGACCCCCGGTCGCAGGGTATCGTGACAATAGGCACGGAACTGTCGAGGCGGACAGCCTTGCACTATCACCGGGCTGGGACCAGGGCACGACGGGGTACGTGGACCCTAGGTCAGGGAGTATCTTCAGGCAACCTGAAAATTTACCCGACGAGAACGGAACCTTCAAGATCCATTCTCCACCCGCTCCAAAATCGGGGTACTAGCGCAACAAGGGGGATAGGACTTTCCACTAAAACGGTCCAGGAAATCCCAGGCGTGAACCCTGAGAGCAAGCTCCCACACTTAGCCATAGTGGGGAGCGGGACCCGACTAGTTCCACACTACCGGGACCAACAAAGAAGTAAACTTAGTGCCAGGAGGAAGGTCACGGATCACCAGGCAGCACCATTGGGGACAGGACCCGAACTAGCTCCCCTCAGCGGCAGCGGTGTACAGAACTTTGGTTTATCCAGTTGTCGGTGTCAGCTTAATGGACTGAGTGAGTACCAAAGTGACCCCTTCGCTCCCCACGTCACTCCCCAATCCCATCACCGAGTCCCGGGGCATCCCCCTACCCGTGGAGGATTCCAACATCTGGCTGCCCCGCTCCATCGCCCCGGGTACTCCCAACTGCAGCGGTGGTACTCCACATTACCACACACCACGGGTGGCGTCACGAACTGTAAACACCATCCCCTGTAAATACCCCCTTCATTTGAGTGGCGGCAGGACCCCCGGGTCCGGAGACCCCTCGAGCCACCGCGGATCTGGATCCAAGCAGCCCGGCTGCTGACACGGGGTGGTACATGGCCAAAAGATCCCTTTGGCCCATATGAGAAAACTAATAATAGTATTAAAGTAATTGATAGTTATGTACCCTGTTGATGTTTTGTTAGGAGCTCACAAGGTGAGATGAAACCTCAAAACCCAAGGTCTGGGTGGGCACACGAGCATCGGTGCAGTAGATGGGTGAGGTACGCATGGCACAGACAGCAGACTGGTTGCAGAGGTACTGAATGGCACAGGCAGACAGGTGACTGAGGTACAGGAAGCCACAAGCAACCAGGAGACGTCTTGAAGACCACAGATAAGTACCAAAAGATGCAGCCAGACAGGTCTGAAGACCACAGACAGGCTGCAGAGGTACAGAAAACTGCAGGCACAATGTAACTGAGGAACTGCAAGTCACAAGTAGACAGGAGACATCCTGGAGATCACAGGCAGGTTGCAGAGGTACTGGAAGCCGCAGGCAGACAGGTGACTGAGGTACAGGAAGCCACAAGCAACCAGGAGATGTCTTGAAGACCACAGATAAGTTGCAGAGGTCCTGAAAGATGCAGGCACAAGGTAAATGATGAAGACGCAAGCAGACAGGAGACATCATGGAGATCACAGACAAGTTGCAGAGGTACTGAAAGCCAAGGGCAGACAGGTAACTAAGGCACTGGAAGCTGCAATAGACAGGTTACTGAGGGACTGGAAGCCGTAAGCAGACAGGAGAAATCCTGGAGACCACAAGCAGGTTGCAAAGGTACTGAAATCTACAGGCAGACAGGTTGCAGAGGTCCTGAAAGCCAAAGGTACAGAGATAACTAAAGGTACTAGAAGCCACAGGCACAGAGGCAACTGAGGTACTGGAAGGCACAGGCACAGAATAACTGAGGTACTGGAAGCCACAGGCACAGAGATAACTAAGGTATTGGAAGCCACCGGCACAGAGATAACTGAGGTACTAGAAGCCACAGGCACAGAGGTAACTGAGGTATTAGAAGCCACAGGCACAGAAGTAACTGAGGTACTGGAAGCCACAGTCACAGAGATAACTGAGGTACTGGAAGCCACAGTCACAGAGAAAATTGAGGTATTGGAAGCCACTGGCACAGAGATAACTGAAGTACTGGAAGCCACAGGCACAGAGATAACTGAGGTACTGGAAGCCACAGGCACAGAGATAACTGAGCTACTGGAAGCCACAGGCACAGAGATAACTGAGGTACTGGAAGCCACAGGCACAGAGGTAACTGAGGTACTGGAAGCCACCGGCACAGAGGTAACTGAGGTACGGGAAGCCACAGGCACAGAGATAACTGAGGTACTGGAAGCCACAGGCACAGAGATAACTAAGGTACTAGAAGCCACAGGCACAGAGATAACGGAGGTACTGGAAGCCACAGGCACAGAGATAACGGAGGTACTGGAAGCCACAGGCACAGAGATAACTGAGGTACTGGAACCACAGGCACAGAGATAACTGAGGTACTGGAACCACAGGCACAGAGATAACTGAGGTACTGGAAGCCACAGGCACAGAAATAACTGAGGTACTGGAAGCCACAGGCACAGAGATAACTGAGGTACTGGAACCATAGGCACAGAGATAACTGAGGTACTGGAAGCCGCAGGCACAGAGATAACTGAGGTACTGGAAGCCACAGGCACAGAGATAACTGAGGTACTGGAACCACAGGCACAGAGATAACTGAGGTACTGGAAGCCACAGGCACAGAGATAACTGAGGTACTGGAAGCCACAGACACAGAGATAACTGAGGTACGGGAAGCCACAGGCACAGAGATAACTGAGGTACTGGAAGGCACAGAGATAACTGAGGTACTGGAAGCCACAGGCACAGAGATAACTGAGGTACAGGAACCACAGGCACAGAGATAACTGAGGTACAGGAACCACAGGCACAGAGATAACTGAGGTACAGGAACCACAGACACAGAGATAACTGAGGTACTGGAAGCCACAGGCACAGAGATAACTGAGGTACTGGAACCACAGGCACAGAGATAACTGAGGTACTGGAACCACAGGCACAGAGATAACTGAGGTACTGGAAGCCACAGGCACAGAAATAACTGAGGTACTGGAAGCCACAGGCACAGAGATAACTGAGGTACTGGAACCACAGGCACAGAGATAACTGAGGTACTGGAAGCCACAGGCACAGAAATAACTGAGGTACTGGAAGCCACAGGCACAGAGATAACTGAGGTACTGGAACCACAGGCACAGAGATAACTGAGGTACTGGAACCACAGGCACAGAGATAACTGAGGTACTGGAAGCCACAGGCACAGAGATAACTGAGGTACTGGAAGCCACAGGCACAGAGATAACTGAGGTACTGGAACCACAGGCACAGAGATAACTGAGGTACTGGAAGCCACAGGCACAGAGATAACTGAGGTACTGGAAGCCACAGACACAGAGATAACTGAGGTACGGGAAGCCACAGGCACAGAGATAACTGAGGTACTGGAAGGCACAGAGATAACTGAGGTACTGGAAGCCACAGGCACAGAGATAACTGAGGTACAGGAACCACAGGCACAGAGATAACTGAGGTACAGGAACCACAGGCACAGAGATAACTGAGGTACAGGAACCACAGACACAGAGATAACTGAGGTACTGGAAGCCACAGGCACAGAGATAACTGAGGTACTGGAACCACAGGCACAGAGATAACTGAGGTACTGGAACCACAGGCACAGAGATAACTGAGGTACTGGAAGCCACAGGCACAGAGATAACTGAGGTACTGGAAGCCACAGGCACAGAGATAACTGAGGTACTGGAACCACAGGCACAGAGATAACTGAGGTACTGGAAGCCACAGGCACAGAGATAACTGAGGACCTGGAAGCCACAGGCACAGAGATAACTGAGGTACTGGAAGCCACAGGCACAGAGATAACTGAGGTACTGGAACCACAGGCACAGAGATAACTGAGGTACAGGAACCACAGGCACAGAGATAACTGAGGTACAGGAACCACAGGCACAGAGATAACTGAGGTACTGGAAGCCACAGGCACAGAGATAACTGAGGACCTGGAAGCCACAGGCACAGCGATAACTGAGGTACAGGAACCACAGACACAGAGATAACTGAGGTACTGGAACCACAGGCACAGAGATAACTGAGGTACGGGAAGCCACAGGCACAGAGATAACTGAGGTACAGGAACCACAGGCACAGAGATAACTGAGCTACTGGAAGCCACAGGCACAGAGATAACTGAGGTACTGGAACCACAGGCATAGAGATAACTGAGGTATAGGAACCACAGGCACAGAGATAACTGAGGTACAGGAACCACAGACACAGAGATAACTGAGGTACTGGAACCACAGGCACAGAGATAACTGAGGTACTGGAAGCCACAGGCACAGAGATAACTGAGGTACTGGAACCACAGGCATAGAGATAACTGAGGTACAGGAACCACAGGCACAGAGATAACTGAGGTACAGGAACCACAGACACAGAGATAACTGAGGTACTGGAACCACAGGCACAGAGATAACTGAGGTACAGGAACCACAGGCACAGAGATAACTGAGGTACTGGAAGCCACAGGCACAGAGATAACTGAGGTACAGGAACCACAGGCACAGAGATAACTGAGGTACTGGAACCACAGGCAGAGAGATAACTGAGGTACTGGAAGCCACAGGCACAGAGATAACTGAGGTACAGGAACCACAGGCACAGAGATAACTGAGGTACTGGAACCACAGGCACAGAGATAACTGAGGTACTGGAACCACAGGCACAGAGATAACTGAGGTACTGGAACCACAGGCACAGAGATAACTGAGGTACTGGAAGCCACAGGCACAGAGATAACTGAGGTACTGGAACCACAGGCACAGAGATAACTGAGGTACAGGAACCACAGGCACAGAGATAACTGAGGTACTGGAAGCCACAGGCACAGAGATAACTGAGGTACAGGAACCACAGGCACAGAGATAACTGAGGTACTGGAACCACAGGCAGAGAGATAACTGAGGTACTGGAAGCCACAGGCACAGAGATAACTGAGGTACAGGAACCACAGGCACAGAGATAACTGAGGTACAGGAACCACAGGCACAGAGATAACTGAGGTACTGGAACCACAGGCAGAGAGATAACTGAGGTACTGGAACCACAGGCACAGAGATAACTGAGGTACTGGAAGCCACAGGCACAGAGATAACTGAGGTACTGGAAGCCACAGGCACAGAGATAACTGAGGTACTGGAACCACAGGCACAGAGATAACTGAGGTACTGGAAGCCACAGGCACAGAGATAACTGAGGTACTGGAACCACAGGCACAGAGATAACTGAGGTACTGGAAGCCACAGGCACAGAGATAACTGAGGTACTGGAAGCCACAGGCACAGAGATAACTGAGGTACTGGAAGCCACAGGCACAGAGATAACTGAGGTACTGGAAGCCACAGGCACAGAGATAACTGAGGTACTGGAAGCCACAGGTACAGAGATAACTGAGGTACTGGAACCACAGGCACAGAGATAACTGAGGTACTGGAAGCCACAGGCACAGAGATAACTGAGGTACTGGAAGCCACAGGCACAGAGGCAACTGAGGTACTGGAAGCCGCAGGCACAGAGATAACTGAGGTACTGGAAGCCGCAGGCACAGAGATAACTGAGGTACTGGAAGCCACAGGCAGCCAGGAGACGTCTTGGAGGTTGCAGACAGGTTGCTGTACACAAACTAAACGTCTTAATACCAAGACACAGGTGTGTGCTGGAAAGTCTTGTGTAGTCTTAGGAGGCTCATCATAAGGGAGGACATTGGGCTACTTGCAAAGTGGAGCACAAGAAAGGACACGGGGCAGATATGTAGCATGTTTTTACATTGCGGCTCACAGACTTCAGGTTTCGGCACTGCCTTTGACTTATGTTGGTGCAGGGCACTACGGCTCTATTATAGGAACACTTCATTACAAGGGTACCATTAGTCCTGCACTGTTACAAGGCACTGGGTCTGCACTGCTAGGAGGCATTCATGTTGATGGCACTGTTATGGAGACACTAGACGAGCGACTCTATGTGCTTTTCTGCTCTAACAATCGTTGTTAATGTATCTGATGAGTGTCAGCTCCGTCACTGTGCGCAAGAATTCACCAGAGCAACATATGAGTCCAGGTTTCATAAGAAATAGGTGAAGGAATCTATGAAATGCTCCAAAATGACTAAAAACGACTTGTCGGAGGCCTCCAGGAAGCGGCGGCGGGTTGTGTGAGGCAAAACATGCACCTGACGTCTCTCCATGGTGTTACTGAACAAATTTATTGGTCTATTGAATAATAATAAAAGAGAAATTACTGGCAGTTCTGTCTGAGGCCACGTATGCTCCATAATCACCGCCTATAACTCACTGCAGTCAATACCAGATGGGCTGAAATCATTGCACAGGGCCAGGTAGAGGAGAAAGCCGGCTATGAGGCCAGGAGGCGCCTGCAAAGCCCGAGACTAGCAAAAAAATATTGGGAAAGAACTTAGAAGAAAATGCGAAGGGACGGAGTGATATGTGGAACTGATGTGGCTAAGACGTTATGGCCACCAAAGTGATGTGTGAGGCTACCACATGGCAGCTGCCCTCAACCCATAAGTCAGGCTTCTTCCAGACGTTATGGCCACCAAAGGGATGTGTGAGGCTACCACATGGCAGCTGCGCTCAACCCATAACTCAGGCTTCTTCAAGACGTTATGGTCACTGTGACGCCCTGGACAAGCCAGGGGTCACAGGTCATAACACCACCACACCCTACACCCCGGTTAGGCACACCTAAGCTAGACCTGAAATCCTTGTTGCCTTCCCCAGGGGCTGATGTCCACACCAGGGGGTGGGCCAGGCGGTTGGTCTACACCCACCAAGGAGTTCACAGTCCTGGAGGAAGGAAAACACAGGCAGTTAGAGTTTGGAGGAGGAAGTGAGAGGAGAAAAGTGACAGCAAAGAGCCTGAAGTTGGTCCGGGTGTGTGCCCCGGACGGAGACAGCAAGGTTAGCAGACGGCGGTGACCGTCTGCAGGAGTGGCCTATCGGAGTTATCGTAAGGACCGCGGACGGGTGGTGGCCCGGCGGTACCGGACCGGTACACAAGGAGAAGCCAGCACCATTGGCAGGGGCCTTTCGGATCCCGGCAAAGCTAGGAGTCGCCGTGAATTTGCCAAATCCGTCAGTGAAGGGGACCTCCGGGTCTCCAAACAACTAAGTCCCGATTGAAGGCAACCGTCCAACCGTATGAGAGAGACACCGCCACCGCCAAGGCACCAGTTTCTCAGGGCCAGCGCCTGCGGGCAAAGAGGGGCTCCTCCGGCCCATATCCAAGTCGGGGAGCGGGTTACCGGTGGGAACCCATCGCTACCAACATTACACAAGGTGCAGGGAAAGAGACAGTCACCGTTAACTACCGGGGAAAAGCAACAGCAGCCGTCCGTGTGTTTTACCGAGAACTGTGTCATCGTCTCAGGCTGAGTGAGTACCACCGTGCCGTGCGGCACAGCGCTGCCCCCGCGACCCTGCACCTCACCACACCCCGCACCTGGCCTGCCATCCCTCATCCTTCACCCCATCACTGGGCCCCGGGACAACCAACCCCTACCCACGGAGGGGAGAACTAACAACTCTGCTGCTCCCTGTCACCGCTCCCGGGATCCCCATACAGAGCAGCGGTGGTATTACCAAAAATCACCACAACCGTAGGTGGCGTCACGGACAATAAATCCCCAAAGCCAAACCCCTTTTCACTCACGGGCGAGGAGCGCCGCTCGAGTCCCCGGGATCCGGCCCATCGCTCGAGCCACCTAGCAGCAGCGGCCGCAGCAGCAGCGGCAGCCGGACCTGAGCAGTGGGAGAGCGCAGCGTCCCCTCCTCCGCCCGCGACAACTTGGCGTCATGAACAGGATCTTACCGCTCTGCCGCTGGGTAGAGGTGCGCCTTGTTACCGCCGGAGGTGTCCGGGCAGAAGATTTCAGAAGCCGCCATCTTTGGCGCGAAAAGTTCCCGCTCGAGCGTCTCCTCGAGTAGTGGAGGTGCGAAGGCCAAAACCCCGCCCCGATAGAGGAGGAGCCGGAAAGAGGCTAAGGAGGACGAAATGGCGACTGGTCGCATGTAGCCGCGGCTATACAGATAGGGACGCCGGGACCCCACGATCTGCTGACCCCTGCAAAGAATGTCCGCTCCACCGAGCTACGCGGAGGCTACCGAGCCGGTGCCCGGGACAGCGGCATGGCTGAGGGCCCGAACGGCAGGGATCTGCCGTCACTACCGGAGCCAGATCTGTAGGCTGATGGAGCAGTGGACCGCAGAGGTGGAGGAGGTAGCTGCAGTTGCACGGGTGTATGGAATGGAGGCCATGATGGAGGAGCTGGAGAGTGACCCACGCCCCTGTGTCCCCGAGGGACCGGCCGTTGCGGCTGAGGGACCCGGTCTACCCCTGGCCCCCATGTCGCCTCCGTCCTCCTTGCCCGTGCACCGTGCTGCACCTGGCCCGTCCGGCGTACACCCCTTTGTAACAGTGGCCGAGAGAGTGGCGAGCCTGGAAGCTGCGGCAGCTGGCGGCAACCCGCCTGGCGCAGGGACGGACGATAGTGATTCCGGGCCTGACACCGAGCCCGTTTCGGAAGAAGATGAAGGAGTCGTCGCTCTGCATGACATGGAGGCCACTTACATTCCCCGGAGTGGGAACAACGGGTATCGGGCGGCCCTTCCTCGCCGCGCTTGCTATGCGCTGGAGGGGCTGGTGCCCGTGTTCTTCCACCCAGAGCCGGGTGGGGAGGACGAAAGTGCACAGTAAGGGCAGCGGAATGCCGTTGTCACCGTCCCCGTTGGGACCACCTGTATGTGTGTTTAAAAGTTTTGAAAGTTTTTGGAAATGAAAATGATTAACCGAAGTTAACCTGATTAGCCTGCTGATTTGAAATCGGTCGTTGCCGGCACCGTAGTCCCCGAGGGGACTGATTGAAAAGTTGCGTAAGGGACTCCTTACGGACAAGCCCGTGAACTTGCAGGGCAACCACAAACTTGTGGCATGTAAATAAAAATGTTGTTGCAGCTTACCGTTACCGCCTCCGGAGAGGCAGGTTGGAGGAAGGGCCCGCAGTGGAGCAGGCTGGGGCCCAGCCACCACCGGAACCGGTGGCGATCCTCTGGAGGGGAAGGACAGATCCCGCTCGGGTAACTTGGTGCTTGACTGGGGTCAAGGGGTGCTGCCTGTTTCTTAAGGGCAGCATCAGGACCAGGTTGCTTGGGTGGGAGAGAGCGGAAGCCGTAACCATTTGAAACTGTTACCGCAACGTTTAAGAAAAGTGCATCCCGTTGTGGGATGATGTTCTTCTACTTGTATGTGTTTTTTATCTTTTACAGTTTAAAAAGAAAAATAAAACCGGTGTTGGACGGGCAGCCCGCGGACGGTCTGCATTTTGCTAAGGGGGAATGTGACGCCCTGGACAAGCCAGGGGTCACAGGTAATGACATCACCACACCCTACACCCCGGTTAGGCACACCTAAGCTAGACCTGAAATCCTTGTTGCCTTCCCCAGGGGCTGATGTCCACACCAGGGGGTGGAGCCAGGCGGTTGGTCTACACCCACCAAGGAGTTCACAGTCCTGGAGGAAGGAAAACACAGGCAGTTAGAGTTTGGAGGAGGAAGTGAGAGGAGTTGAGTGGTAGAGGAGCAAGTGAGAGGAGAAAAGTGACAGCAAAGAGCCTGAAGTTGGTCCGGGTGTGTGCCCCGGACGGAGACAGCAAGGTTAGCAGATGGCGGTGACCGTCTGCAGGAGTGGCCTATCGCAGTTACCGTAAGGACCGCGGACGGGTGGTGGCCCGGCGGTACCGGACCGGTACACAAGGAGAAGCCAGCACCATTGGCAGGGGCCTTTCGGATCCCGGCAAGGCTAGGAGTCGCCGTGAATTTGCCAAATCCGTCAGTGAAGGGGACCTCCGGGTCTCCAAACAACTAAGTCCCGATTGAAGGCAACCGTCCAACCGTATGAGAGAGACACCGCCACCGCCAAGGCACCAGTCTCTCAGGGCCAGCGCCTGCGGGCAAAGAGGGGCTCCTCTGGCCCATATCCAAGTCGGGGAGCGGGTTACCGGTGGGAACCCATCGCTACCAACATTACACAAGGTGCAGGGACAGAGACAGTCACCGTTAACTACCGGGGAAAAGCAACAGCAGCCGTCCGTGGGAACCGTCTTTCCAGCCGTGTGTTTTACCGAGAACTGTGTCACCGTCTCAGGCTGAGTGAGTACCACCGTGCCATGAGGCACAGCGCTGCCCCCCCCCGCGACCCTGCACCTCACCAGGCCCCGCACCTGGCCTGCCATCCCTCATCCTCCACCCCATCACTGGGCCCCGGGACAACCAACCCCTACCCACGGAGGGGAGAACTAACAACTCTGCTGCTCCCTGTCACCGCTCCCGGGATCCCCATACAGAGCAGCGGTGGTGTCCACACAATCACCACAACCGTGGGTGGCGTCACGGACAATAAATCCCCAAAACCAAACCCCTTTTCACTCACGGGCGTGGAGCGCAGCTCGAGTCCCCGGGATCCGGCCCATCGCTCGAGCCACCGAGCAGCAGCGGACGCAGCAGCAGCGGCAGCCGGACCCGAGCAGTGGGAGAGCGCAGCGTCCCCTCCTCCGCCCGCGACAGTCACCAAACTGATGTGTGAGGCTACCACATGGCAGCTGCGCTCAACCCATAAGTCAGGCTTCTCCAAGATGTTATAGCCACCAAAGTGATGTGTGAGGCTACCACATGGCAGCTGCCCTCAACTTTTAACTCAGGCATCTCCAAGACATTATGACCACCAAACTGATGTGTGAGGCTACCACATGGCAGCTGCGTTCAACCCATAAGTCAGGCTTATCCAAAACGTTATGGCCACCAAAGTGATGTGTGAGGCTACTATATGGCAGCTGCGCTCAACCGATAAGTTAGGCTTATCCGAAACATTATGGCCACCAAAGTAATGTGTGAGGCTACCATATGGCAGCTGCGCTCAATCCATAGGTTAGGCTTCTCCAAGACGTTATGGTCACCAAACTGATGTGTGAGGATACCACATGGCAGCTGTGCTCAATACATAAGTCAGGCTTCTTCAAGACGTTATGGTCACCAAACTGATGTGTGAGGCTACCACATGGCAGCTGCACTCAATCCATAAGTCAGGCTTCTCCAAGACGTTATGGCCACCAAAGTGATGTGTGAAGCTACTACGTGGCAGATGCGCTCAACCCATAAGTCAGGCTTCTCCAAGACGTTATGGCCACCAAACTGATGTGTGAGGCTACCACATGGCAGCTGCACTCAATCCATAAGTCAGGCTTTTCCAAGACGTTATGCCACCAAAGTTATGTGTGAAGCTACTACGTGGCAGATGCGCTCAACCCATAAGTCAGGCTTCTCCAAGACGTTAAGGCCACCAAACTGATGTGTGAGGTTACCATATGGCAGCTGGGCGCAACCCATAAGTCAGGCTTAGGTACTTAGGTTGAAAAAAGCCCTAGGTCCTTCCAGTTCAACCTTCCTCCACCAGTTCTACATTTGGTCACTAAGTCACTTATAACCAACAATGCTGAGTACTGCGGAATCCTCCGCCCTGATATAAAGCTGTTCTAGTGTCTGCCATTAGTACCTCTTGTGGTCGCATTCCACAGTCTGACCGCTCTAACTGTAAAGAACCCTTTCCTATTCAGCTGCCGGAATCACTTTTCTTCCCCCGCAGTGACTGCCCCCTGGTCCTTAGTATTGTCTGTGGCAGGAATAAGTCATGTGCCAGTCCTTTATATTGACCACACATGTATTTATACATAGAAATGAGATCTCCTCTGAGACGTCTTTTTTCTAAGCTAAACATATCTAACTTTTTCAACCTGTCATCATACGGGCAGCCTCCATTACTCATCATACGGGCGACCTCCATTACTCATCATACGGGCAGCCTCCATTACTCATCATATGGGCAGCCTCCATTACTCATCATATGGGCGGCCTCCATTACTCATCATACGGGCAGCCTCCATTACTCATCATACGGGCGGCCTCCATTACTCATCATACGGGCGGCCTCCATTACTCATCATACGGGCGCCCTCCATTACTCATCATACGGGCGGCCTCCATTCCTCATCATACGGGCAGCCTCCATTACTCATCATACGGGCGGCCTCCATTCCTCATCATACGGGCAGCCTCCATTCCTCATCATATGGGCAGCCTCCATTCCTTATCATATGGGCAGCCTCCATTACTCATCATACGGGCAGCCTCCATTACTCATCATACGGGCGGCCTCCATTACTCATCATACGGGTGGCCTCCATTACTCATCATACGGGCGGCCTCCATTACTCATCATATGAGCAGCCTCCATTCCTCATCATACGGGCGGCCTCCATTACTCATCATACGGGCGGCCTCCATTACTCATCATACGGGCGGCCTCCATTACTCATCATACGGGCGTCCTCCATTACTCATCATACGGGCGGCCTCCATTCCTCATCATACGGGCAGCCTCCATTCCTCATCATATGGGCAGCCTCCATTCCTCATCATATGGGCAGCCTCCATTCCTCATCATACGGGCGGCCTCCATTATTCATCATATGGGCGCCCTCCATTACTCATCATACGGGCGGCCTCCATTACTCATCATACGGGCGGCCTCCATTACTCATCATACGGGCGGCCTCCATTACTCATCATACGGGCGGCCTCCATTACTCATCATACGGGCAGCCTGCATTCCTCATCATATGGGCGGCCTCCATTACTCATCATATGGGCGGCCTCCATTACTCATCATACGGGCAGCCTCCATTACTCATCATACGGGTGGCCTCCATTACTCATCATACGGGCGGCCTGCATTACTCATCATACGAGCAGCCTCCATTCCTCATCATACGGGCGGCCTCCATTACTCATCATACGGGCGGCCTCCATTACTCATCATACGGGCGGCCTCCATTACTCATCATACGGGCGTCCTCCATTATTCATCATACGGGCGGCCTCCATTCCTCATCATACGGGCAGCCTCCATTCCTCATCATATGGGCAGCCTCCATTCCTCATCATATGGGCAACCTCCATTCCTCATCATACGGGCGGCCTCCATTATTCATCATATGGGCGCCCTCCATTACTCATCATACGGGCGGCCTCCATTACTCATCATACGGGCGGCCTCCATTACTCATCATATGGGCGGCCTCCATTACTCATCATACGGGTGGCCTCCATTACTCATCATACGGGCGGCCTCCATTACTCATCATACGGGCGGCCTCCATTACTCATCATATGGGCGGCCTCCATTACTCATCATACGGGTGGCCTCCATTACTCATCATACGGGCGGCCTGCATTACTCATCATACGAGCAGCCTCCATTCCTCATCATACGGGCGGCCTCCATTACTCATCATACGGGCGGCCTCCATTACTCATCATACGGGCGTCCTCCATTACTCATCATACGGGCGGCCTCCATTCCTCATCATACGGGCAGCCTCCATTCCTCATCATATGGGCAGCCTCCATTCCTCATCATATGGGCAACCTCCATTCCTCATCATACGGGCGGCCTCCATTATTCATCATATGGGCGCCCTCCATTACTCATCATACGGGCGGCCTCCATTACTCATCATACGGGCGGCCTCCATTACTCATCATATGGGCGGCCTCCATTACTCATCATACGGGCGGCCTCCATTACTCATCATACGGGCGGCCTCCATTACTCATCATACGGGCAGCCTCCATTCTTCATCATATGGGCGGCCTCCATTACTCATCATATGGGCGGCCTCCATTCCTCATCATACGGGCGGCCTCCATTACTCATCATACGGGCGGCCTCCATTACTCATCATACGGGCGGCCTCCATTACTCATCATATGGGCGGCCTCCATTACTCATCATATGGGCGGCCTCCATTACTCATCATATAGGAGGCCTTCCATTCCTTGTAGTAGTCTAGTCGCCTAGTTGGCTTCTCCAAGACGTTATGACCACCAAAGTGACGTGTGAGGCTACCATATGGCAGCTGTGCACAACCCATAAGTCAAGCTTCTACATGTACAGTAGTGTAGTGTGTTATCACATACACACACCATATTACACTTATACATCACTTACACACTATATGACAAACGTAATGCTATAACTATACACATATATTACTGTTCCTATATACAGTATATATAATACTATCCGTACAACATAATCAGTTTTTTGTGCATCCCTTTTAATGAGAGGAAGAACAGAAGCACTGGGCATCTCCTCTGTGTTCAGAAGAAGGGATGCGTCATGGGCTCTTCATGACATAGCTAGATTTCTATCTGGATCTAGTAAAAACATATAAATAAAAATAATAAAGAAATATATATATATATATACTGTATCTATATATATGTATGTATATATATATATATATATATATATAGATACAGTATATATACAGTATATATATATATACTATATATATATATTATTATTATTATTATTTATTATTATAGCGCCATTTATTCCATGGCGCTTTACAAGTGAAAGAGGGTATACGTACAACAATCATTAACAGTACAAAACAGACTGATACAGGAGGAGAGAGGACCCTGCCCGCGAGGGCTCACAGTCTACAGGAGTAGAGAGGACCCTGCCCGCGAGGGCTCAGTCTACAGGAGGAGAGAGGACCCTGCCCGCGAGGGCTCAGTCTACAGGAGGAGAGAGGACCCTGCCCGCGAGGGCTCACAGTCTACAGGAGGAGAGAGGACCCTGCCCGCGAGGGCTCACAGTCTACAGGAGAAGAGAGGACCCTGCCCGCGAGGGCTCACAGTCTACAGGAGAAGAGAGGACCCTGCCCGCGAGGGCTCACAGTCTACAGGAGGAAAGGACCCTGCCCGCGAGGGCTCACAGTCTACAGGAGGAGAGAGGACCCTGCCCGCGAGGGCTCACAGTCTACAGGAGGAGAGAGGATCCTGCCCGCGAGGGCTCACAGTCTACAGGAGGAGAGAGGACCCTGCCGGCGAGGGCTCACAGTCTACAGGAGGAGAGAGGACCCTGCCCGCGAGGGCTCACAGTCTACAGGAGGAGAGAGGACCCTGCCCGCGAGGGCTCACAGTCTACAGGAGGAGAGAGGACCCTGCCCGCGAGGGCTCACAGTCTACAGGAGGAGATAGGACCCTGCCCGCGAGGGCTCACAGTCTACAGGAGGAGAGAGGACCCTGCCCGTGAGGGCTCACAGTCTACAGGAGGAGAGAGGACCCTGCCCGCGAGGGCTCACAGTCTACTGGAGGAGAGAGGTCCCTGCCCGCGAGGGCTCACAGTCTACAGGAGGAGAGAGGACCCTGCCCGCGAGGGCTCACAGTCTACAGGAGGAGAGAGGACCCTGCCCGCGAGGGCTCACAGTCTACAGGGAATGGGTGATGGTACAATAGGTGAGGACAGAGCTGGTTGCGCAGTGGTCTACTGGACTGAGGGCTATTGTAGGTTGTAGGCTTGTTGGAAGAGGTGGGTCTTGAGGTCCCTCTTGAAGCTTTCCACGGTAGGGGAGAGTCTGATGTGCTGAGGTAGAGCATTCCAGAGTATGGGGGAGGCACGGGAGAAATCTTGTACGCGATTGTGGGAAGAGGAGATGAGAGGGGAGCAGAGGAGGAGATCTTGTGAGGATCAGAGGTTGCGTGCAGGTAGGTACCGGGAGACTAGGTCACAGATGTAGGGGGGAGACAGGTTGTGGATGGCTTTGTAGGTCATGGTTAATGTTTTGAACTGGAGTCGTTGGGTGATGGGAAGCCAGTGAAGGGATTGGCAGAGTGGCGAGGCTGGGGAGTAGCGGGGGGAGAGGTGGATTAAGCGGGCCGCAGAGTTTAGGATAGATTGGAGGGGTGCAAGAGTGTTGGAGGGGAGGCCACAGAGCAGGAGGTTATATATATACACACACACAAACACACTATATATATATATTACCCAGGTAAATACAGAAATTCATAGGCACAGGAATTTTGATACTTGGAGATACAGCCTATTATACTAGACAGTCCAATTTACCCAGGTGAAGATACTGTTCATGGTCCGGGAAAATGGTATTGTTCAAGTCCAGTATAAATATTACTGTTCATAGCCCAGTTATACAGTATTCCAGTATAGACCAGTATGTACAGTAAATGGATAAATAGTACTGTACATGGTCCAGATAAACAGTACTGACGCTCACGCCCCAGATAACTACCGTAATGCTGTTCATGGCCCAGATAAAGCGTATTATTCACAGCCCACATAAATAGTAGTGTTCATGGCACAGTTAACCAGTATTCTTCATGGTCCAGGTAAATAGTATTGTCCATGGCCCAGATAAATACTGTAATACTGTTCATGGCCCAGATAAAGAGCATTGTTCACGGCCCAGTAAAATAGCATTGTTCATGACCCAAATCAATAGTATTGTTCATGGCCCACTAAAATAGTATTATTCACAGCCCAGATAAATAGTACTGTTCACGGCACAGTTAAACAGTATTCTTCATGGTTCTGTTCGGTATTCTTCCTGTTTACACCCCAGATAAATAATACTGTTCATGGCCCAGATAAAGAGTATTGTTCATGGCCCTCTAAAATAGCATTGTTTATGGCCCAGATAAATAGTATTGTTCACAGCCCAGATAAATAGTACTGTTCACGGCACACTTAAACAGTATTCTTCATGGTTCTGTTCGGTATTCTTCCTGTTTACACCCCAGATAAATAATACTGTTCATGGCCCAGATAAAGAGTATTGTTCATGGCCCTCTAAAATAGCATTGTTTATGGCCCAGATAAATAGTATTGTTCACAGCCCAGATAAATAGTACTGTTCACGGCACACTTAAACAGTATTCTTCATGGTTCTGTTCGGTATTCTTCCTGTTTACACCCCAGATAAATAATACTGTTCATGGCCCAGATAAAGAGTATTGTTCATGGCCCTCTAAAATAGCATTGTTTATGGCCCAGATAAATAGTATTGTTCACAGCCCAGATAAATAGTACTGTTCACAGCACACTTAAACAGTATTCTTCATGGTTCTGTTCGGTATTCTTCCTGTTTACACCCCAGATAAATAATACTGTTCATGGCCCAGATAAAGAGTATTGTTCATGGCCCTCTAAAATAGCATTGTTTATGGCCCAGATAAATAGTATTGTTCACAGCCCAGATAAATAGTACTGTTCACGGCACACTTAAACAGTATTCTTCATGGTTCTGTTCGGTATTCTTCCTGTTTACACCCCAGATAAATAATACTGTTCATGGCCCAGATAAAGAGTATTGTTCATGGCCCTCTAAAATAGCATTGTTTATGGCCCAGATAAATAGTATTGTTCACAGCCCAGATAAATAGTACTGTTCACAGCACACTTAAACAGTATTCTTCATGGTTCTGTTCGGTATTCTTCCTGTTTACACCCCAGATAAATAATACTGTTCATGGCCCAGATAAAGAGTATTGTTCATGGCCCTCTAAAATAGCATTGTTTATGGCCCAGATAAATAGTATTGTTCACAGCCCAGATAAATAGTACTGTTCACGGCACACTTAAACAGTATTCTTCATGGTTCTGTTCGGTATTCTTCCTGTTTACACCCCAGATAAATAATACTGTTCATGGCCCAGATAAATACAGTAGTACTGTTCACGGTCCTGATAAATTTTACTATTCAAGGCCAATATAAATGCGATTATTCACAGCCCAGATAAATACTACTGTTCATGGCTTCTCATTAATAGTACCGTTCTAGGCCCAGATAAAAAGTCCTTTTCTCAGCAAAGGTAAAGAGTACTGTTCACAGCCCATATAAAGAGGTATCTACTTTTCATGGCCCAGATAAACGATTATATGCTCAGAGCCCAGATAATTAGTGCACACATTGATTTGAGGAAAGCATACAGCGCCATTCATGACCGATTTACAGCCATTCATGACCGATTTACGAAGGTGCCAGTCCCTCACCCAGATAAACAGTGCACATTTAATTGCCCAAATTATCAAACCGCTATAAATGTTGACTTTTTGTCATAAATCTATGAAAAATATATATTTTTTTTCCGCCATTGTCATATATTGTTGGGAATCTAATGAAGAATAGCGCGGCGCTGACCGATTGTCAGATTTATTACCGTTTTTAGAGCGGCAAAGCAGACAATATAGTCTGTTATAAGTCTACCCCCCCCCAACCCTCCTTTAATGCTGACGAGTGGCGTGCCTGGGGGGACCGCCAAATCTGGGCCAGAAATCTTGATGTTTTCAATAAAGTCGGTGTTTTTGTCTCAGTTAGAGTCTGGAGCTGACCTGTGTCAAGTCTGCTACCGAAATCTCCCGCCTCTGCTATTCTCCTCTGCTGTAAGATGATCTGCAATCCTATACCTTTATTGCCCCTGTTAAACGGTCTGCTCAGCTCTCCGCCTGCTTCCTACTATGTCTTATTCGCTCCCTGCTACATCGCTTAACGGATTCCCGATTTAACCTCTTACGGTCTGACACAAATCCTCGCCGCCTTTCGCGACCCTCGGTGCTTCGTCACCCCCCACGAGCCCACCTGATTGATTTTTCACATGTTACTGTCTGTGGTTTGCGGTCTTTTTTTTTTTTTTTTTACTTTGCATATACTCACTGAGGTATTATAAAATTTCAACGTATCGTATGTTCGCTTAGTCGGAGCGACTGCCATCGCTATAGATGGAAAAATGTTAATATATACAAAGCTACCGGGGAACAAGAACGGTCTGTCAGGTCTATGAAAGCTGCCGGTGCGCAATTGTGTAATATAAAAACCTGTTTTTTATATATATATATTATTATTATTATTATTATTTATTATTATTATTATATATATATATTATATATATATATATTATTATTATATATATACATACACACACACAGTATATAATTATTATTAATAATTATTATTATAAACATATATATTGTATATATATATATATATACACACACATATATAAATATATATAGGCGGCACGGTGGCTCAGTGGTTAGCGCGAAAGTCTTGTGGTGGCTCAGTGGTTAGCACTGCAGTCTTGTGGTGGCTCAGTGGTTAGCACTGCAGTCTTGTGGTGGCTCAGTGGTTAGCACTGCAGTCTTGTGGTGGCTCAGTGGTTAGCACTGCAGTCTTGCGGTGGCTCAGTGGTTAGCACTGCAGTCTTCCGGTGGCTCAGTGGTTAGCACTGCAGTGCTGGGGTCCTGGGTTCAAATCCCACCAAGGACACCATCTGCAAGGAGTTTGTATGTTCTCCCCGTGTTTGCGTGGGTTTCCTTTGGGGTCTCCGGTTTCCTCCCACACTCCAAAGACATACAGATAGGGACTTTAGATTGTGAGCCCCAATGGGGACAGTGATGCCAATGTATGTAAAGCGCTGCGGAATTAATAGTGCTATATAAATGAATAAAATTATTATAATTATTATATATATATTTATTTATATTATCTATATTATATTAATTATATTCTGTGTGTATATATATATACAGGGCCGGCTCCAGGTTTTTGTAGGCCCCGGGCGGAAGAGTCCCAGTGGGCCCCATCCACACGCAGACACACACATACGTACACATACATATACATATTTAAAGACAAACTCACAAAAATAAATATAGAGCTGACACATCTATACAGTCATATACACTGACATACATAGATACACATCATACATGCATACAGACAGACACACACAGCTCTGCTACATACATACAGACAGACACACATAGCTCTGCTGCATACATACAGACATAGCTCTGCTACATACATACAGACAGACACCTACAGCTCTGCTGCATACATACAGACAGACACACAGCTCTGCTACATACATACACACATAGTTCTGCTACATACATACACACATAGGTCTGCTACATACATACACACATAGCGCTGCTACATACATACACACATAGCTCTGCTACATACATACACACATGGCTCTGCTACATACATACACACATGGCTCTGCTACATACATACACACATAGCTCTGCTACATACATACATACACACATAGCTCTGCTACATTCATACATACACACATAGCTCTACTACATACATACATACACACATACATACACACATAGCTCTGCTACATACATACACACATAGCTCTGCTACATACATAGCTCTGCTACATACATACACACATACCTCTGCTACATACATACATACACACATAGCTCTACTACATACATACATACACACATAGCTTTGCTATATACATACATACACATAGCTCTGCTACATACATACACACAGCTATGCTACATACATACACACATAGCTCTGCTACATACATACAGTGCCTACAAGTAGTATTCAACCCCCTGCAGATTTAGCAGGTTTGATAAGATGCAAACTTCAAACAAGAGCAGGATTTATTAACAGATGCATAAATCTTACAAACCAACAAGTTATGTTGCTCAGTTAAATTTTAATAAATTTTCTACATAAAAGTGTGGGTCAATTATTATTCAACCCCTAGGTTTAATATTTTGTGGAATAACCCTTGTTTGCAATTACAGCTAATAATCGTCTTTTATAAGACCTGATCAGGCCGGCACAGGTCTCTGGAGTTATCTTGGCCCACTCCTCCATGCAGATCTTCTCCAAGTTATCTAGGTTCATTGGGTGTCTCATGTGGACTTTAATCTTGAGCTCCTTCCACAAGTTTTCAATTGGGTTAAGGTCAGGAGACTGACTAGGCCACTGCAACACCTTGATTTTTTTTCCCTCTTGAACCAGGCCTTGTTTTCTTGGCTGTGTGCTTTGGGTCGTTGTCTTGTTGGAAGATGAAATGACGACCCATCTTAAGATCCTTGATGGAGGAGCGGAGGTTCTTGGCCAAAATCTCCAGGTAGGCCGTGCTATCCATCTTCCCATGGATGCGGACCAGATGGCCAGGCCCCTTGGCTGAGAAACAGCCCCACAGCATGATGCTGCCACCACCATGCTTGACTGTAGGGATGGTATTCTTGGGGTCGTATGCAGTGCCATCCAGTCTCCAAACGTCACGTGTGTGGTTGGCACCAAAGATCTCGATCTTGGTCTCATCAGACCAGAGAACCTTGAACCAGTCTGTCTCAGAGTCCTCCAAGTGATCATGAGCAAACTGTAGACGAGCCTTGACATGACGCTTTGAAAATAAAGGTACCTTATGGGCTCGTCTGGAACGGAGACCATTGCGGTGGAGTACGTTACTTATGGTATTGACTGAAACCAATGTCCCCACTGCCATGAGACCTTCCCGGAGCTCCTTCCTTGTTGTCCTTGGGTTAGCCTTGACTCTTCGGACAAGCCTGGCCTTGGCACGGGTGGAAACCTTCAAAGGCTGTCCAGGCCGTGGAAGGCTAACAGTAGCTCCATAAGCCTTCCACTTCCGGATGATGCTCCCAACAGTGGAGACAGGTAGGCCCAACTCCTTGGAAAGGGTTTTGTACCCCTTGCCAGCCTTGTGACCCTCCACGATCTTGTTTCTGATGGCCTTGGAATGCTCCTTTGTCTTTCCCATGTTGACCAAGTATGAGTGCTGTTCACAAGTTTGGGGAGGGTCTTAATTAGTCAGAAAAGGCTGGAAAAAGAGATAATTAATCCAAACATGTGAAGTTCATTGTTCTTTGTGCCTGAAATACTTCTTAATACTTTAGGGGAACCAAACAGAATTCTGGTGGATTAAGGGGCTGAATAATAAATGACCTCTGAATAAACTTTTCACAATTTAAAAAAAAAAAAAAAAAAAAAAGAAATAACATTCTTTTTTGCTGCATTTCACACTTCCAGGCTGATCTACAGTCCAAATGTCACAATGCCAAGTTATTCCGAATGTGTAAACCTGCTAAATCTGCAGGGGGTTGAATACTACTTGTAGGCACTGTAGATACATACATACACACAGCTCTGCTACATACATACACACAGCTCTGTTACATACATACACACATAGCTCTTCTACATACATACACACATAGCTCTGCTACATACATATAGACACACATAGCTCTGCTGCATACATACAGACACACATAGCTCTGCTGCATACATACAGAGACACACACGCGGCTCTGGGGGGCCCACACATGCGGCTCTGAGGGGCCCACACACGCGGCTCTGGGGGGCCCACACACACGGCTCTGGGGGCCACACACGCAGCTTTGCGGGGCCCAAATACCAAATATACAGCTCCGGGGGCCAGCACATACGGCACCAGGGGGGCAGGGCATACACCTGGGGGGGGGAGAAGCCCATACAGCTCACCGGGGCCCAAAAATCGGGGGGCAGGGAGGGCACATGCTGCTCGATCACGGTGGAGAGCGGCCCACACAGCGCCGGAAAGAAGTGCTGTGCTGGGGTCGCTGGCTGGCACTGCGCCTCCTTCATCTGTGGGACTGAGCAGGACGCCGGTCGGTAGCGCCGCCCACAGATGAAGTTTAAACCAGGAAGTCTGCGTGGCTTAAAGGGATGGCATCGCAGATTCCTGCCGAGGACTGCGGTCCCCGGAACTCGGCCCGGGGGCAGCAGAAATAAGGCGAGTGTGCCCCGGCCAAGGGGCACCAGAACTGACGAGGTCGAGTGGGCCCCCCCGACTCTCCAGGGCCCCGGCATTTGCCCGAGTATGCCGGGTGCTGACGCCGGCCCTGTATATATATATATATATATATATATGTTATACACAGGGTGGTCCAAAAGCAGGTGGACAGTATGTGTAATAGGGTTATGAAGGGGGAGATTTATCAAACATGGTGTAAAGTGAAGCTGACCCAGTTGCCCTTAGCAACCAATCAGATTCCAGCTTTCATTCTTCACAGACTCTTTGGAAAATGAAAGGCGGAATCTGATTGGTTGCTAAGGGCAACTGGGTCAGCTTCACTTCATAACCCTATTACACACGCTGACCACCTACGTTTCGACCACCCTGTATATATATATATACACACACACACACAATACAGACCAAAAGTTTGGACACACCTCATCTCTAGAACGACTGTTAAGAGGAGGCTTTGTGCAGCAGCCTTCATGGTAAAATAGCTGCTAGGAAACCCCTGCTAAGGACAGGCAACAAGCAGAAGAGAACACAAGGAATGGACATTAGACCAGTGGAAATCTGTGCTTTGTTCTGATGAGCCCAAATTTGAGATCTTTGGATCCAACCACCATGTCTTTGTAGAAAAGGTGAATGGATGGACTGGTGACTGTGGAGGCCAGGTCATCTGGCGTAGCACCCCATCACTCTCCTTCTTAGTCACATAGCCCTTACACCTCCTCCACCATGCTTCACGGTGGGAACCAGCCATGTAGAGTCCATCCATTCACCTTTTCTACAAAGACACGGTGGTGGGATCCAAAGATCTCAAATTTGGACTCATCAGAGCAAAGCACAGATTTCCACCGGTCTAATGTCCATTCCTTGTGTTCTCTTCTGCTTGTTGCCTGTCCTTAGCAGGGGTTTCCTAGCAGCTATTTTACCATGAAGGCTGCTGCACAAAGCCTCCTCTTAACAGTCGTTCTAGAGATGAGAAGGTGTGTCCAAACTTTTGGTCTGTGCTATATATATATATATATATATATATATATATATACACTGTAATACATACAGTATAATAATTAATAAGTAAATAAATATATAATACATTATAATATAAATAATCTTTTTTATATATATATATATATATATATATACACACATATTTACTGTATATATATGTATATATAATATATAGATAGTAGAATAAATAAAATATAATTTAGAAATTATATATACTGTATATATACACAGCTGTGGCAAACAATAAGAGACCACTGCACAATTGTCAGTTTTTCTGATTTTTCTCTTTCTATTTCTGAGTAAAATGTGAATTGTCTTTTATTCTATAATCTACTGACGACGTCTCCGAATTTCCAAGCAATAAACCTTGTATTTATTTTCTGACAATGAGAAATGGTGACAATAACAGAACAATGCACGGCTTTCACCTCAAATAATGCAAAGAAAACAAGGTCATAATAATCTTTATTTCTAATAATAATAATAATCTTTATTTCTATAGCGCCAACATATTCCGTAGTGCTGTACAATTCAGGAGGATCATATACAAACAAGTAACAGTTATAGAAAATACAATATTTAGAGGGAAAAAAGGACAAGAGAGCTTACAATCTACAATGAGATGGGGGGGACAAGTGCTTATTTAGGGTACCTTCACACTTAGCGATGCAGCAGCGATCCGACCAGCGACCTGACCTGGTCAGGATCGCTGCTGCATCGCTACATGGTCGCTGGTGAGCTGTCAAACAGGCAGACCTCACCAGCGACCAGTGAACAGCCCCCAGCCAGCAGCGACGTGCAAGAGACGCTGCGCTTGCACGGAGCCGCCGACTGGAAGCTGCGGACACTGGTAACTAAGGTAAACATCGGGTATGGTTACCCGATGTTTACATTAGTTACCAGCGCTGTGTGCAGAGAGCAGGGAGCCGCGCACACTGAGCGCTGGCTCCTTGCTCTCCTAGCTACAGTACACATCGGGTTAATTAACCCGATGTGTACTGCAGCTACATGTGCAGAGAGCCGGAGCCGGCAGCACAGGCAGCGTGAGAGCTGCGGAGGCTGGTAACTAAGGTAAATATCGGGTAACCACCTTGGTTACCCGATGTTTATCTTGGATACAGCTTACCGCAGCTGCCAGATGCCGGCTCCTGTTCTCTGCTCGCTTCATTTCGTCGCTCTCTCGCTGTCACATACAGCGATCTGTGCGTCACAGCGGGAGAGCGGCTTTGAAGAAAACGAACCAGGGCTGTGTGTAACGAGCAGCGATCTCGCAGCAGGGGCCAGATCGCTGCTCAGTGTCACACACAGCGAGATCGCTAATGAGGTCACTGCTGCGTCACAAAAAGCGTGACTCAGCAGCGATCTCAGCAGCGAGCTCGCTGTGTGTGAAGCACCCCTTACAATGACAATCCAGCCAGCTCATGGGGGATAGATAATGGCTTCCTAATCATTGAAACAACAATACTAATAAGGTTTTACCTCAGGAAGAGTCAGAAATCAATATTTTGTGGAATAACCATGATTATTAATCCCAGCTTTCATGCGTCTTGGCCGCTTTCCACCAGTATCTCACACTGCTTTTGGGTGACCTTATGCCGCTCC
>NC_134361.1:226232451-226357451 GCF_048569485.1 Anomaloglossus baeobatrachus
GATATTCAAGCATGTCAGGAAGCCCTCTCCTGGTGTCACCCCCCCTTTCCTTCACACAACTGGTTTAGCAACAAATCCCATGGCCATCTCCTGTGATATGGAGATGAGGTGGTGTGGGAACAATGGACACAGGATGACTCCCTGCCGTCACCCTGTAACAAGAGTTGTATCTCATTAGCAAGGCTATGGAACTAGCTAGACAGAACGACTCCAGTAAAAAATGGTTCATATCTCGCAAGCCATATTTCCGATAAATATGGCAACCATAAAAATGGTGTCTCCGCATGCGGACGATGCCGGCACACCCTTTTTATGGGAGCAGGACATTGGGAAATGCCCCAGGCGTGATATCAGCCAATGGGGAACTGGCAGACAGGTCATGAGTCCCCTCGTTCTGTAGCTAAATTCATAACTGTCACAATGAGAGCATTGGCGTCCGCCTACGACGCTCCCAGGCAAAGTTATGGCCCATATTCCATGTTGGGATATTGTCCATAACTCAAGCCAGGGGTGGAGCAGTGCTCCCTGTGAGGTCACGAAGGTAGGAGGGGACCTGGATTTGGCCAGGTTGATAACCCTACTTCGGCCATTTTCCAGTGTTCTTTCGCTGGGGGTCACGTGCAGGAAACATCTGCGGGAGTTCCTGGAAACCTGGTCTACAGCGCCCCCCTGTGGCCAGACGCACAAGGTAACTGATTGAATTGCATACCTGTTGTAAACCATGCTTTGTCTGTAACTGTACTCTGACATATGTATATTCTGTAGATTCCCTATTGTATATATTGTAGTTTCTAGTGTGCTTTAGGCTGATTAAATTATATAATTAATCTTGGGCTGTTCTGTTATCTCGATCTTGAATCCCACGTCTGTGTGTTCGGCTAATAGTTACCGTGAAGCGGTTGGTGGCAGCGAATTGTGCCAAGGATTATTGTGGGGAGGCCAGTGAGATTCGGGGAGATTTTATATATTCCGCCCGCGGAGGTCGGGGGAATATATACCCTACTCTCACCGGGGACCCTTCAATAATCGGCATAAGTAGTATAGCGGCCTCCTTGCTTATGGTCGGGCAATTCCATAATTGGCCTGACTATAAGAGGGGCGCTAGAGAGCGCGTCACGTGCTCTGTCTGTCGGTCGGGAGGTATAAAGGAGGGGTGACCCCCACTTGTTACCCCCCGATTGTGACGTACTGGTAGCCAGCGCGGGGGATTTCTGAGTGACCCCCCCGGTGGTTTGTGACATATTGGTGGCATAGCGGTGGGATCGAGATAATAGTGTGTGTGAGTGTGAGACCCATACTCCCAGACACTAAAGACTGCCTGCAGCAGCTGTGGCTGCTGGGGTCTTCAGACTAGCTCAACACTAGAGTGTCAGAGTGCAGATACTGTAAGGTGTGTGGAGGCATCAGGTGTCAGTTCTGTGTCAGTGACCAAAAGTCTGCAAGAATGGCTGATGGCACCAGGAGCAGAGCTATGCAACTGGCCAATGCTAAGGCAGGAGCCGAAGAGAGGGAGGACGGTGCTGTGGACAGCAATGAGGAGGTTGCCCACGAGTCCTCCAGGAGCTCGACGCCAGAAAACCGTTCTGCCGAGGACATTGCGCAACCTGGCACTGCTGGACAAGATGAGGAGGAGCTCACCCAAGGTTCCTCAACGAGCCAGATGCCAGCCCTCCGCTCTGAAAGGGACAGTGAATCGCCTAGCTCTGCAGCGTGCCGCAGATCACCACGTGCCATTCCACCGAGCCTGGGAGGCTCGGATAGCCTTCTTCAAATGGCTATGGCCCTTCTCCAGGCTGGAGACCAGAAGGGCTACAAGGAACTCCTGGCAGAGCGCAGGGCAGAGCGGCAGGCAGCGCGTGACGCTGAGGCTGCGGAGCGGCACGCAGAGCGTGAGGCTGCGGAGCGAGAGCGGCAGGCAGCGCGTGAAGAGCGAGAGCGACAGGCAGACCGTGACTACCAGCTGCAGCTAGCTCAGCTCCGGCTCTCATCAGCCACATGTGACCTTCGAGACACCAAACTTCCAAAGGTCCGTGTTGAGGACTTCCCAGTGCTGGAGAAGGATGGAGACTTGGACTCTTTCTTGACTGCTTTTGAACGGACTTGCTTGCAGCACCATCTGGACAAGGACCAGTGGGCCAAATACCTGACCCCCCGTTTAAGGGGTAAGGCCCTGGATATCCTTGGGGACTTGCCTGCTGAGGCAGATCAGGGCTACGACACCATCAAGCGGGCCCTGATCCAACAGTACAACCTCACTCCAGAGTCCTACCGCAAGAAGTTCCGGAGCCTACAGAAGGGACCAAAGGACTCCTGGGCTGACCACCGGCGGGCACTTGCCCGAGCTGCCGACCACTGGACCCAAGGCCTGCAGCTTTCCACCGGACCGGAGATCCTGGACTTGTTCATCACGGAGCAACTCTTGTGGAACTGCCCTGAGGATCTCCGCCAGTTCATCCGAGACCAGAAGCCAAAGGGGTCCACGGCTACAGCTGCCCTTGCCGATGACTACACCAACAACCGGGCCCCTGAAGCCAGGAGAGCAGCCACCAGCAGCACCTGGAGAGGGGGTAAGATGAATTCTGCGACTGCCCCACCTGCCCCTAGACTGCAGGGGGTGTCCCCCTCAACTCCCCTCTCCAGGCCCGTGGCGGAACCAAGACGGTGCCACCAGTGCAACCTACCTGGACACTTCAAGGCCATGTGCCCTCAGCGTCCCAAGGCCCCGGCTCCGTCCCCGTCCCAAGGGCCGCCCAAGGTGTATTGTGTGGGTGGGGGTGGTGGTAGGTCCCTGGACAGCTTCCAACCTGTCACCGTCGGCCGGTCTGTGACCATAGGACTGCGAGACAGCGCCTCGGAGGTGACTCTGGTGCGGCCTGAGATGGTGTCCCCCCAAGACTTGATCCCTGGAAAAACCCTCGCTGTCTCCGGGATTGGAGGCACTGACCCGGCGCTGCCTGTTGCTGACATTTATGTGGACTGGGGCGCAGGGCGGGGGGTGAGGGAGGTGGGGGTAACTGATCGGATCCCTGCAAACGTGCTACTTGGGACAGATTTGGGGCAGATAACCTCCCAGTTTGGGCCCCCCCCAAGGGCTGAACCTTCAGCCAGTACTGACATGCCTCCGGACAATGTTAATGTGTTATCTATGAATGATGTAAGGGAGGAGGGAGTGAACTCTGATATTTCTGCTTGCACAGACACCATAGACACACACGCAGCTGCAGCTGTGACAGGAGGGGAGGGGGTCAGAGAAAGGTGTGACAATGCCTCTACAAGTAGCCAGCCTGTGAGCTGGGATCTGTTGCCCTCTGCAGGGATAAGCAGAGAGCAGGGTGCTGCAGGGGGAGGACCAGTGTGTGGGGTGGGGGCTACCACAGCAAATGTGGGGTCCCCAGAGATTTCACAGCGGGGTTCTGTTGCTGCAGGAGGGGAACAGGCAGGTGAGATTGGGGCCGGTCCAGGAGCGGAAGTGCTCCCAGGTAAGATCTCGGTGCATGGTTCCCCCACAACCGGGGTGTCAGGAAGCCAGGTAGGTCTGCCTGAACCGGCGACTTGGTCAGGAACGGAGGAGGAGCAGGCACGACCCACGGTCGCAGCGGCTGTGGCCGCTGTCACCCGCAGTGGGAGTGCTGGAAGCCAAGGGGCCTCCCGGAGGTCCGATAGCTCTTCCCCTTCTGACCAAGTGGCAGCCGAGTCAGGTGGAGGCCAGGACACAGGTCCCGGGGTACTGACTGAAGATGTGACAGTCTCGTCGATTCTGGCCACATCTAGTCAGGGGTTTCAGGCAGCGTTAGAAGCTGACGACAGCCTGAAAGCTCTTAAGGAGCAGGCGGCACAGCCTCCCTCGGACTCGGACCCGGAGCGAGTGGTCTGGGACCAAGGACGGCTGTACCGGGCCACGGTCCAGCAGGGTTCACCGGAGGCGTGGCCCAGGGACCGACAGTTGGTGGTACCCTATCCGTTCCGGACGGAGTTGTTGCGGATCGCACATGAGATTCCGATGGCCGGTCACCTAGGGATCGCTAAGACCAAGGCCAGGTTAAACCAGCATTTCTACTGGCCAAAAATGGGGGCCGATGTGGCTGCCTACTGCCGTTCGTGTGAAACCTGTCAGAGAGTGGGGAAGGCGGGGCCACACCCCAAAGCCCCACTGGTATCTCTGCCAATCATCGATGAGCCTTTCAGGAGGGTGGCTGTGGATCTGGTCGGCCCGCTGGCCATCCCCAGCAGCTCCGGGAAACGCTTCATACTGACGGTAGTGGACTATGCCACCCGGTACCCAGAAGCAGTGGCCTTGTCGTCCATTCGGGCTGACAAGGTGGCCACCGCATTGCTGGAGATTTTCTCCCGAGTGGGTTTTCCCCAGGAAATGCTCACTGACCGGGGGACCCAATTCATGTCCCAGCTGATGGAGGCCCTCTGTAAGCAAGTCCAGGTGCGACATCTGGTGGCCAGCCCGTACCATCCACAGACTAATGGCCTGTGCGAGCGGTTCAATGGCACCTTAAAGCAGATGCTTAAGATGTTGGTCGACTCCCATGGGCGTGACTGGGAGCGGTATCTCCCACACCTGTTATTTGCTTACCGGGAGGTTCCACAGGCCTCAACAGGATTCTCACCGTTTGAGCTCCTGTACGGGCGACGTGTGCGGGGCCCCCTGGCTCTGGTGAAAGAGGCTTGGGAAGGGGATTTGGCCACCCCTGGAGTGTCGGTTATCGAGTATGTCATGCGCTTCCGGGACAAAATGCAGGCCTTGACGCAACTGGTACACGACAATATGGCTCAAGCCCAGGCCGATCAGAAGCGTTGGTACGACCAGAACGCTTGTGAGAGGACCTACCAAGTGGGTCAAAAGGTGTGGGTACTGGTCCCCGTACCACAGGACAAGCTTCAGGCAGCCTGGGAAGGCCCATACCTCGTGTACCAGCAGCTCAACCCTGTAACGTACCTGGTCACCCTGGACCCTGCCCGTGGAAGGCGGAAGCCCTTCCATGTGAACATGATGAAGGCACATCATGAGCGGGAGGCATGTGCGCTCCCCGTGTGCAACCTGCCCGAGGAGGGAGAAGCGGAAACCCTCTTGGATATGCTAGCCCAGGTTAGGGCAGGCGGATCCATTGAGGATGTGGAGGTTGGCCACCAGCTCTTGGAAGACCAACGGTCCCAGCTGTGGGCCACCCTCCTCCCCTTCCGGGGGTTGTTTACCAACCAGCCCGGAAGGACTGACTTGGCTGTCCATCACGTGGACACTGGGGATCATCCCCCGATCCGGCGTTCAGCATATCGGGTCTCCCTGGAGGTGCAGCAACACATGCGCCAGGAGATTGACGAGATGCTGAAGCTGGGGGTGATCCAGGCATCCAACAGCGCTTGGGCCTCGCCTGTAGTCCTCGTCCCTAAGAAGGACCGAACCACTCGGTTCTGCGTGGACTACAGGGGGCTCAATGCGGTCACGGTCGCCGATGCGTACCCAATGCCACGCATCGATGACCTGCTCGATCAGTTGGCCGGGGCTCAGTACCTGACCATCATGGATCTGAGCCGGGGATATTGGCAGATCCCCCTGACTCGCAAGGCCAGGGAACGCTCTGCCTTTATTACCCCATTTGGACTGTACGAGTCCACGGTGATGCCATTCGGGATGAGGAATGCCCCTGCCACTTTCCAGCGGATGGTCAACACCCTGCTCAAGGGACTTGAAGGGTACGCGGCCGCGTACCTGGATGACATTGCCGTCTTCAGTCCCACCTGGGAGGACCACCTAGAGCATCTAGCACAGGTGCTCAGGCGGATCCACCGGGCAGGTTTGACCATCAAGCCGGGAAAGTGTCAGCTGGCCATGAGCGAGGTCCAGTACCTCGGTCACCGGGTAGGTGGGAGAACACTGAAGCCCGAGCCTGAGAAAGTGGAAGCCATCGCATCCTGGCCCACCCCCAGGACCAAGAAGCAGGTGATGTCCTTCTTGGGGACCGCTGGGTACTATAGGAGGTTTGTTCCATGCTATAGTAGCCTGGCAAAGCCCTTGACGGACCTCACCAAGAAGAAGCTGCCCTCTGCAGTCGATTGGACAATGGACTGCGAGACAGCCTTCCGGGCCCTAAAGGACGCCCTGTCCAGCCCGCCCGTGCTACAGGCAGCCGACTTCACGCGGCCGTTTGTAGTACAGACCGACGCCAGTGACTTCGGCCTCGGTGCGGTGCTCAGCCAGGTGGACTCTGCGAGCCAAGAGCACCCAGTCTTGTACCTGAGCAGGAAGCTGTTACCAAGGGAAGTTGCCTATTCCACGATGGAGAAGGAGTGCCTGGCCATAGTGTGGGCCCTGCAGCGTCTGCAACCCTATCTATACGGGCGCCACTTCATCGTGGAGACGGACCACAATCCCCTCAGCTGGTTGCACACCGTCTCTGGGACGAATGGGCGATTGTTTCGATGGAGCCTTGCGCTCCAGCAATACAACTTCACCATTCGCCACAAAAGGGGCCGTGACCACGGTAACGCAGACGGGCTGTCCCGACAAGGAGAGGTCGCGGACGGGCGCACGGGGGAACACCGGAGTGTGCTGCCCCCTAGCGCCCTCAAAAGGGGGGAGGTGTGAGGTAAATCCGGAGATATGACGATAAATCATGATATTCAAGCATGTCAGGAAGCCCTCTCCTGGTGTCACCCCCCCTTTCCTTCACACAACTGGTTTAGCAACAAATCCCATGGCCATCTCCTGTGATATGGAGATGAGGTGGTGTGGGAACAATGGACACAGGATGACTCCCTGCCGTCACCCTGTAACAAGAGTTGTATCTCATTAGCAAGGCTATGGAACTAGCTAGACAGAACGACTCCAGTAAAAAATGGTTCATATCTCGCAAGCCATATTTCCGATAAATATGGCAACCATAAAAATGGTGTCTCCGCATGCGGACGATGCCGGCACACCCTTTTTATGGGAGCAGGACATTGGGAAATGCCCCAGGCGTGATATCAGCCAATGGGGAACTGGCAGACAGGTCATGAGTCCCCTCGTTCTGTAGCTAAATTCATAACTGTCACAATGAGAGCATTGGCGTCCGCCTACGACGCTCCCAGGCAAAGTTATGGCCCATATTCCATGTTGGGATATTGTCCATAACTCAAGCCAGGGGTGGAGCAGTGCTCCCTGTGAGGTCACGAAGGTAGGAGGGGACCTGGATTTGGCCAGGTTGATAACCCTACTTCGGCCATTTTCCAGTGTTCTTTCGCTGGGGGTCACGTGCAGGAAACATCTGCGGGAGTTCCTAGAAACCTGGTCTACAGCGCCCCCCTGTGGCCAGACGCACAAGGTAACTGATTGAATTGCATACCTGTTGTAAACCATGCTTTGTCTGTAACTGTACTCTGACATATGTATATTCTGTAGATTCCCTATTGTATATATTGTAGTTTCTAGTGTGCTTTAGGCTGATTAAATTATATAATTAATCTTGGGCTGTTCTGTTATCTCGATCTTGAATCCCACGTCTGTGTGTTCGGCTAATAGTTACCGTGAAGCGGTTGGTGGCAGCGAATTGTGCCAAGGATTATTGTGGGGAGGCCAGTGAGATTCGGGGAGATTTTATATATTCCGCCCGCGGAGGTCGGGGGAATATATACCCTACTCTCACCGGGGACCCTTCAATAATCGGCATAAGTAGTATAGCGGCCTCCTTGCTTATGGTCGGGCAATTCCATAATTGGCCTGACTATAAGAGGGGCGCTAGAGAGCGCGTCACGTGCTCTGTCTGTCGGTCGGGAGGTATAAAGGAGGGGTGACCCCCACTTGTTACCCCCCGATTGTGACGTACTGGTAGCCAGCGCGGGGGATTTCTGAGTGACCCCCCCGGTGGTTTGTGACAGGCTCTTTCAGTAGATAGATAGAATCATAGATAGATGGAATCATAGATAGATGGAATCATAGATAGATGGCTAGATAGATAGATAGATAGATAGATAGATGGATATGTGGCGCCCCTGTGGCTTCAGTCACCACAGGATACTGCACCTCACTTAAGGTGCAGTACTCATCCTGGATCCAGAGGAGGTCGGTACCTCTTCCACAACACAAACTCATATACACAACCAGGTTGCCCTCCCCATTGGGGACCAGGCTTGGGTCGGGTCTTAAGCTAGTCACCAAACATGAGGGGCGGCCACCCACTAGTGACAGGGAACCGGGGGAGGAGCAGCCACCAGGGGGAGTTAGGAGCTTACACAACAGTTAGTGTGTTCTCCAGCAGGAGAGGACAGGAGTGGGACCGGTGCGGTTCAGGGTGCAGAGCCTTAGGGTGGAACAGACTTCACCTTGTATCACCAGAATCTGCAGGACAGGGGGATTGCAGGTCCCTCTGACCACCACGAGATCCCGGAGCACAGTGCCACATAGGGTCCGGAGTCGTGATTACAGTCAGGCCCCACAGCGGCCCCGCGTCACCTACACACGGGACAGGAGCTAACACTACACGAACCGGGGTCCCCAAGCAGCATCAAACCACGGGGATCCATCTGTAAAGGCGCAAGAAGGAAGGGCCCATCGACCACCGGACCGGTTCTAACCTCCAACGGATCTGGGATCAGCTGGGGCCCATCACGACTGGAACCACAGCAGGTGATTCAACCTTTTGATTGCAGTCAACTCGCGCTTCAGCGCCAACGGCCACTACTCTCCTCATCATCCTCACCGGGGCCCCGCTCCACCTGTGGGGAGCAGAACCATCCGTGCTGCAACACCATCCGCTCCAGAGGACAGCGACAGCAGCAGCGGCTAATCCCTGGCCACATACCATCCACCCCGTAGGACAGAGACAGCAGCGACTAATCCCTGGCCACGTACCATCCGCCCCGGAGGACAGCGACAGCAGCAGCGACTAATCCCTGGCCACGTACCATCCGCCCCGGAGGACAGCGACAGCAGAAGCGGCTAATCCCTGGCCACGTACCATCCGCCCCGGAGGACAGCGACAGCAGCGGCTAATCCCTGGCCACATACCATCCGCCCCGGAGGACAGAGACAGCAGCGGCTAATCCCTGGCCACATACCATCCGCCCCGGAGGACAGCGACAGCAGCAGCGACTAATCCCTGGCCACGTACCATCCGCCCCGGAGGACAGCGACAGCAGCAGCGACTAATCCCTGGCCACGTACCATCCGCCCCGGAGGACAGCGACAGCAGCGGCGGCTAATCCCTGGCCACGTACCATCAGCCCCGGAGGACAGCGACAGCAGCGGTGGCTAATCCCTGGCCACGTACCATCCGCCCCGGAGGACAACGACAGCAGCGGTGGCTAATCCCTGGCCACGTACCATCCGCCCCGGAGGACAGCGACAGCAGCGGTGGCTAATCCCTGGCCACGTACCATCCGCCCCGGAGGACAGCGACAGCAGCAGCGGCTAATCCCTGGCCACGTACCATCCGCCCCGGAGGACAGCGACAGCAGCGGCGGCTAATCCCTGGCCACGTACCATCCGTCCCGGAGGACAGCGACAGCAGCGGCGGCTAATCCCTGGCCACGTACCATCCGCCCCGGAGGACAGCGACAGCAGCGTCGGCTAATCCCTGTCCACGTACTATCCGCCCCGGAGGACAGCGACAGCAGCGGCGGCTAATCCCTGGCCACGTACCATCCGCCCCGGAGGACAGCGACAGCTAATCCCTGGCCACGTACCTTCTGCCCCGGAGGACAGCGACAGCAGCGGCGGCTAATCCCTGGCCACGTACCTTCTGCCCCGGAGGACAGCGACAGCAGCGGCGGCTAATCCCTGGCCACGTACCTTCTGCCCCGGAGGACAGCGACAGCAGCGGTGGCTAATCCCTGGCCACGCACCTTCTGCCCCGGAGGACAGCGACAGCAGCGGCGGCTAATCCCTGGCCACGTACCTTCTGCCCCGGAGGACAGCGACAGCAGCGGCAGCTAATCCCTGGCTGCGTACCATCCGCCCCGGAGGACAGAGACAGCAGCGGCGGCTAATCCCTGGCCACGTACCTTCTGCCCCGGAGGACAGCGACAGCAGCGGCGGCTAATCCCTGGCTACGTACCTTCTGCCCCGGAGGACAGAGACAGCAGCGGCGGCTAATCCCTGGCCACGTACCTTCTGCCCCGGAGGACAGCGACAGCAGCGGCGGCTAATCCCTGGCTACGTACCTTCTGCCCCGGAGGACAGCGACAGCAGCGGCGGCTAATCCCTGGCCACGTACCACAGGTGGCGTCACAGGACTATCATCTCATCATTCCCCACCATCATCCAAATCCCCTTTTATTATACACCTCGGGGCCACGAAGCCGGGCAGGGCCACCTGTGACATCCCCCGGACCCGACATCACCGGCCCAGGGACGAGGAACATTTAACCCCTGCCCCGTGGGTGCTACAGATAGATGAGAGACGGAGGGACGGCGGGAGGGAAGGGGGGGGGGTCTCACAGCAGGTGGGGGGGACCTCACAGCAGGTGGGGGGGGACTGCCACCGCTGACTACCCCCGGACTAGTCCGGCCCGGCACCGGGTGTCCCAGAGCCCTGGCGTGGGCGAGTCATATACATCAGGATGGGGGACATATATGCCAGGATAGGGGACATACTTATCAGGGTGGGGGGCATATATACCAGGATGGGGGACATATTGACCAGGAATGTGCCCAGGATTGAGGACATTAGAACAGGATGGAGGACATTACTACATAGGGCGCGGGCAACTTGTATGTCTTTATAGGCTTTAGAACGCTAAATGGGTCCAACATAAGGGGAGGCCCAGGTCCAAATCTCGCTATATGAGAGTTGTATTGGTGGCCATATTGGTTGCCAACTTGTTTTTCAGTAACCACTTATGGTTAAGACCATGAAATATGGACCGTATTCAGATCATAATTCGCTGCCTGGTTGCTGGGACTTGTATATAAGGCAGCTGTGGCGCCCCTGAGGCTTCAGTCGCCACAGGGTACTGCACCTCACTTAAGGTGCAGTATTCATCCCAGGTAAGGAGGAGGTTAATTGCTGGTATTTCTCACATTCACAAATCACACACAGTCAGCCTATGGCTGAGAGTCACTGTGTATTTAAGGCACCCTCCCATTAGGGGAGGTGCTTGCACAACACTTTTAGTTAGTCAGTCAATCTGCTACCAAGCTAGTTGTCAGGTCTTGAGTTCCTGCCCTATTATCCCTGCGTCTGTTTCCAGTACCTGCCATCCCATACCTGTCTATTCCTGTCCGTACCCACCTGGTCAGCCTTCCTCAGTCGCCCCGCCTGTACCCAACCATTCCTGAGTCCGTCACATGTCCTGGGGGTCAGCTGTCACAGTCCCGGTCACTGCCCTGGGAGTGGTACCTGGCACCCGTCTGGTGGTGGGCGCTTAGTTAAGCCCTTCCCACTAAAGGGTAAACCCAGGTCCCCCCTGTGGTCCAGTGCGTCCATTAATCCCGCTCAGCCAGTCTCAAAATCTGTCTTTCTTGGCCTTTGTGATCCCCTAAAATGTCTACCTTCCCCATCAGGACTATGTATGACATAAAAATTGAGGGTCCCTGTTACAAATGTAGCATTAGGGCACTTGAGCCTCTCTAATATGGCAGCTTTGCCTTTCAGGAGGCTTGTGAAGTTGAGGGACAGTCCGCCATGTTGAATGGGAAAACAATATGGCTGTCAGCCAGGAGACGGTATATGCTGTATACCAGAAGATAGCAGCGGCCGCCAAGTCCCAGTAAAATCCGCTTCACTCCCCATTTAAGGTGAAATGATCCATATTTCGGAATAGTCTATGTTTTCCCATAAAAGGCAGAGCTGGAATCTCATGTATTGGGGCTGTTGTACGTCGGTGCTCCTCCGGGATAGCTGACAGTCCACTATGCGTCCTCTGGGCTCTGCTGCGGGGTGTACAGCCTCGCCTCTAGGATTTCGGAGCACGGGGAAATAGCCAGGTAGTCACAGGCAGGCCCTTGCACAAACACCCTTCCCCTAATAAGGTGTAACCAGCCAACCTAAAACCCTGAGTCACCCCTCTCAGGTCTTGACGTTCACACCAGCGGGCGGAGCAAGGCGGTTGGCCACGCCCACCGTAGAGTTCAGATAGCCTGAGGCGGGAAAAGCACAAACAGATCCGTTTTGGAGGTGAAGGAGAGTAGTAGCAGAGTGTAAACGTCTGTCAGGAATCTGGGTAGGAGCCTGGATACCCTGTGACCAGGAGGCAGACGGTGGTTGCCACCTGCAGGAGCCGGGAAGACGGCTGGTGGAACCGTAAGGGACCGGGACAGGGTAGTGGCCCGCCAGTACCGAACCGGGGAACCAACTGGAAACCGGAGCACCAGGAGGGGTACTCAGACCCAGAATGAGGTCCAGAAGCCACTGGACCACGTCGAATTTACTGATTGAGGTCTGGACCTTAGGTCCTTTCCCGTCCCAAGACCCGAAAGACGGCAACAGCCCACCGAGGGGGATAGAAAGCCACCGCACAGGCAGAGAGATCCCACGGGCCAGCGCCTGCGGGCAAACGGTACACACAAAAAGCTGGGGAGCGGACTACCGTTGCTGAAGCATAGGCAGTCAAGTTCTACAAAAAGAGGTACAGTAGAAAGGCGGGGACCACCAACCTGGTGGGGGGACCAAGCGCAGCCGGCTGCGGGCACCGACCACCATCCTTTTGGTTTACCAGAAACTCCGGTGTATCTGTCATAGTGAGTACAACAGTGCCCTCGGGCCGCGCACCGCACCAACACGCCCGCACCTTGCAACCATCGGGCCCCGGGACCATCACCCCCGCCCACGGAGGGGTCAACACCAGGCTGCACAACACCGTCCCCGGGAGCCTAGTTAACGGCAGCGGTGGTGTCCACATTCACCACAACCCGTGGGTGGCGTCACAAACTTACATCCTTAAAACACCACGGCCTCGGCCGTGAACCTCCCCACCGAAATTCCTACACGTAGCGCCAGCCTCCCTTCAGAGCAACGTGACGCCCGGGACTGGAGGCGCTCGAGCCACTCACCCAAAGGGAGCCCGGATCTGAGCGGCTCGGCTGGCAGGTGAGCGCGGGTGGTACAGTAATACCCGGCGTTGCATGAGATAGTAACTGTCTGTCTCTCCCTCTCTCTGTCTCCCTCTCTCTGTCCGTCTCTCTCTGGCTCTGTGTTTTTCTCTCTGTCTCTCTGTCTGCCTCTCTCTGTTACTCTGTCTGTCTCTTTATCTCTCTCTGTCTTTGTCTGTCTCTGTCTCTCTTTATTTTTCTGTCTGTCTCTGTTTCTCTCTCTGTCTTTATCTGTCTGTTTTTCTCTATCTTTCTCTGTCTGTCTGTCTCTCTGTCTTTATTTTTCTCTGTCTCTCTCTCTGTCTCTCTCCCTGTCTGTGTCTGTCTGTCTGTGTCTCCCTCTCTGTCTGTGTCTCCCTCTCTGTCTGTGTCTCCCTCTCTGTCTGTGTCTCCCTCTCTGTCTGTCTGTGTCTCCCTCTCTGTCTGTGTCTCCCTCTCTGTCTGTCTGTGTCTCCCTCTCTGTCTGTGTCTCCCTCTCTGTCTGTGTCTCCTTCTCTGTCTGTGTCTCCCTCTCTGTCTGTCTGTGTCTATCTGTCTGTCTGTGTCTCCCTCTCTGTCTGTGTCTCCTTCTCTGTCTGTGTCTCCCTCTCTGTCTGTCTGTGTCTCCCTCTCTGTCTGTCTGTGTCTCCCTCTCTGTCCGTGTCTCCCTCTGTCTGTGTCTCCCTCTGTCTGTGTCTCCCTCTGTCTGTGTCTCCCTCTCTGTCTGTGTCTCCTTCTCTGTCTGTGTCTCCCTCTCTGTCTGTGTCTCCTTCTCTGTCTCCCTCTCTGTCTGTGTCTCCCTCTCTGTCTGTGTCTATCTGTCTGTCTGTGTCTCCCTCTCTGTCTGTGTCTCCTTCTCTGTCTGTGTCTCCTTCTCTGTCTGTGTCTCCTTCTCTGTCTGTGTCTCCCTCTCTGTCTGTGTCTCCCTCTCTGTCTGTGTCTCCCTCTCTGTCTGTGTCTCCCTCTCTGTCTGTGTCTGTCTCCCTCTCTGTCTGTGTCTCCCTCTCTGTCTGTGTCTCCCTCTCTGTCTGTGTCTCCTTCTCTGTCTGTGTCTCCTTCTCTGTCTCTGTCTCCCTCTCTGTCTGTGTCTCCCTCTCTGTCTGTGTCTATCTGTCTGTCTGTGTCTATCTGTCTGTCTGTGTCTCCCTCTCTGTCTGTGTCTCCTTCTCTGTCTGTGTCTCCTTCTCTGTCTGTGTCTCCTTCTCTGTCTGTGTCTCCCTCTCTGTCTGTGTCTCCCTCTCTGTCTGTGTCTCCCTCTCTGTCTGTGTCTCCCTCTCTGTCTGTGTCTGTCTCCCTCTCTGTCTGTGTCTCCCTCTCTGTCTGTGTCTCCCTCTCTGTCTGTGTCTCCCTCTCTGTCTGTGTCTCCCTCTCTGTCTGTGTCTCCCTCTCTGTCTGTGTGTCGCCCTGGGCAAGCCAGGGGACACAGGTCACACACCACCACACCCTACATCCCAGTTAGGAACACCAAAGCTAACCAAAAATCCTTGTTCCCTTCCTCCAGAAGCTGATGATTCACACCAGGGGGTGGGCCAGGCGGTTGGCTCCGCCCACCGAGGAGGACACAGCTCTGGAGGCGGGAGAAACCAGGCAGATTAGCCCAGGCAGGGCTCAAGTAAAGATAGCTCAGGGAGGAGCAAGAGTGAGGAGCTAAGTGGAGGAGTAAACAAGTAGTGAAAGTAGAAAGAAGTAAAGTGGTAAAGGAGGAAAGCAAGAGTGGTGACAGAAAGAAAGCCTGAAGTCGTCCAGCTGTGTGCAGGACAGGTCAGCAAGGTCAGCAACGGCGGTGATCGTCTGGAGGGGGACCGCGTGGAAGTTCCTGGAAGGACCGCGGACTGGTGGTGGCCCGGCGGTCTGGAGCAGTGTTCCGAAGGACAGTCAGCACCAGGGCAGGGGACTCTCGGACCCCGGCAAGGCTAGGAGTCGCCATAATTTGCCAAATCCGTCAGTGAAGGGGACGTAGATCCCCCAACAACCAAGTCCCGATTGAAGGCAACAGCCCAACCAGAGTAGGAGAGACACCGCCACCGCCAGGGCACCAGTCTCTCAGGGCCAGCGCCTGCGGGCAAAGAGTAGAGCTCCTCCGGCCCAGCTTGAAGCCGGGGAGCGGGTTACCGGTGGGAATCCATCGCTACCAACACAGAAACAAAGGTGCAAGGAAGAGGGACATCACCGTCACCTACTGGGAGAGCAAGTGCAGCCGTCCGTGGGACCGTCTATCCAGCCGTGTGGTTTACCGTAAAACTGTGTCAACGTCTCAGGCTGAGTGAGTACCACAGTGCCGCAAGGCACAGCGCTGCCCCCGCGTCCCTGCGCCCACCAGGCCCTGCACCGCCCTCACCATCACCGGGCCCCGGGATCACCAACCCCTACCCACGGAGGGGCAACGTAACACCTGGCTGCTCCGCATCACCATCCCCGGGACCCCCATATTGAGCAGCGGTGGTGAAATCACCACAACCGTGGGTGGCATCACGGACAATAAACTATTCCCACACCCAACCACAAAACCCCCCTTTTCACTCACGGGCGAGGAGTGCCGCTCGAGAACCCCCGGGATCCGGCCCACCGCTCGAGCCACCACTGAGCAGCAGCCACCGGACCCGAGCAGAAGGGGTGAGCGTAGTGTGCTGACACCCTCCTCTCCGCCCGCGACATCTGTGTCTCCCTCTCTGTCTGTCTGTGTCTCCCTCTCTGTCTGTCTGTGTCTCCCTCTCTGTCTGTCTGTGTCTCCCTCTCTGTCTGTCTGTGTCTCCTTCTCTGTCTGTCTGTGTCTCCCTGTCTGTCTGTGTCTCCCTCTCTGTCTGTCTCCCTCTCTGTCTGTCTGTGTCTCCCTCTCTGTCTGTCTGTGTCTCCCTCTCTGTCTGTGTCTCCCTCTCTGTCTGTCTGTGTCTCCCTCTCTGTCTGTCTGTGTCTCCCTCTCTGTCTGTCTGTGTCTCCCTCTCTGTCTGTCTGTGTCTCCCTCTCTGTCTGTGTCTCCCTGTCTGTCTGTGTCTCCCTCTCTGTCTGTCTCCCTCTCTGTCTGTGTCTCCCTCTCTGTCTGTGTCTCCTTCTCTGTCTGTGTCTCCTTCTCTGTCTGTGTCTCCCTCTCTGTCTGTGTCTCCCTCTCTATCTGTGTCTCCCTCTCTGTCTGTCTCCTTCTCTGTCTGTGTCTCCTTCTCTGTCTGTGTCTCCTTCTCTGTCTGTGTCTCCTTCTCTGTCTGTGTCTCCTTCTCTGTCTGTGTCTCCTTCTCTGTCTGTCTGTGTCTCCCTCTCTGTCTGTCTGTGTCTCCCTCTCTGTCTGTCTGTGTCTCCCTCTCTGTCTGTCTGTGTCTCCCTCTCTGTCTGTCTGTGTCTCCCTCTCTGTCTGTCTGTGTCTCCCTCTCTGTCTGTCTGTGTCTCCCTGTCTGTCTGTGTCTCCCTCTCTGTCTGTGTCTCCCTCTCTGTCTGTGTCTCCCTCTCTGTCTGTGTCTCCCTCTCTGTCTGTCTGTGTCTCCCTCTCTGTCTGTGTCTCCCTCGCTGTCTGTCTGTGTCTCCCTCGCTGTCTGTCTGTGTCTCCCTCTCTGTCTGTGTCTCCCTCTCTGTCTGTCTGTGTCTCCCTCGCTGTCTGTCTGTGTCTCCCTCGCTGTCTGTGTCTCCCTCGCTGTCTGTCTGTGTCTCCCTCTCTGTCTGTCTGTGTCTCCCTCTCTGTCTGTCTGTGTCTCCCTCTCTGTCTGTCTGTGTCACCCTCTCTGTCTGTCTGTGTCTCCCTCTCTGTCTGTCTGTGTCTCCCTCGCTGTCTGTCTGTGTCTCCCTCTCTGTCTGTGTCTCCCTCTCTGTCTGTCTGTGTCTCCCTCGCTGTCTGTCTGTGTCTCCCTCTCTGTCTGTCTGTGTCTCCCTCTCTGTCTGTCTGTGTCTCCCTCTCTATCTGTCTGTGTCTCCCTCTCTGTCTGTCTGTGTCTCCCTCTCTGTCTGTCTGTGTCTCCCTCTCTGTCTGTCTGTGTCTCCCTCTCTGTCTGTGTCTCCCTCTCTGTCTGTGTCTCCCTCTCTGTCTGTGTCTCCCTCTCTGTCTGTGTCTCCCTCTCTGTCTGTGTCTCCTTCTCTGACTGTGTCTCCCTCTCTGTCTGTGTCTCCCTCTCTGTCTGTCTGTGTCTCCCTCTCTGTCTGTCTGTGTCTCCCTCTCTGTCTGTCTGTGTCTCCCTCTCTGTCTGTGTCTCCCTGTCTGTCTGTGTCTCCCTGTCTGTCTGTGTCTCCCTCTCTGTCTGTGTCTCCCTGTCTGTCTGTGTCTCCCTGTCTGTCTGTGTCTCCCTGACTGTCTGTGTCTCCCTGTCTGTCTGTGTCTCCCTCTCTGTCTGTGTCTCCCTCTCTGTCTGTGTCTCCCTCTCTGTCTGTGTCTCCCTCTCTGTCTGTGTCTCCCTCTCTGTCTGTCTGTGTCTCCCTCTCTGTCTGTCTGTGTCTCCCTCTCTGTCTGTCTGTGTCTCCCTCTCTGTCTGTCTGTGTCTCCCTCTCTGTCTGTCTGTGTCTCCCTCTCTGTCTGTCTGTCTCCCTCGCTGTCTGTATGTGTCTCCCTCGCTGTCTGTCTGTGTCTCCCTCTCTGTCTGTGTCTCCCTCTCTGTCTGTCTGTGTCTCCCTCGCTGTCTGTCTGTGTCTCCCTCGCTGTCTGTCTGTGTCTCCCTCGCTGTCTGTCTGTGTCTCCCTCGCTGTCTGTCTGTGTCTCCCTCGCTGTCTGTATGTGTCTCCCTCGCTGTCTGTCTGTGTCTCCCTCGCTGTCTGTCTGTGTCTCCCTCGCTGTCTGTCTGTGTCTCCCTCTCTGTCTGTCTGTGTCTCCCTCTCTGTCTGTCTGTGTCTCCCTCTCTGTCTGTCTGTGTCTCCCTCTCTGTCTGTCTGTGTCTCCCTCGCTGTCTGTCTGTGTCTCCCTCGCTGTCTGTCTGTGTCTCCCTCTCTGTCTGTCTGTGTCTCCCTCGCTGTCTGTCTGTGTCTCCCTCTCTGTCTGTCTGTGTCTCCCTCTCTGTCTGTCTGTGTCTCCCTCTCTGTCTGTCTGTGTCTCCCTCTCTGTCTGTCTGTGTCTCCCTCGCTGTCTGTCTGTGTCTCCCTCGCTGTCTGTCTGTGTCTCCCTCTCTGTCTGTCTGTGTCTCCCTCGCTGTCTGTCTGTGTCTCCCTCGCTGTCTGTCTGTGTCTCCCTCGCTGTCTGTCTGTGTCTCCCTCGCTGTCTGTCTGTGTCTCCCTCGCTGTCTGTCTGTGTCTCCCTCTCTGTCTGTGTCTCCCTCTCTGTCTGTGTCTCCCTCTCTGTCTGTGTCTCCCTCTGTGTCTGTGTCTCCCTCTGTGTCTGTGTCTCCCTCTCTGTCTGTCTGTGTCTCCCTCTCTGTCTGTCTGTGTCTCCCTCTCTGTCTGTGTCTCCCTCTGTGTCTGTGTCTCCCTCGCTGTCTGTCTGTGTCTCCCTCGCTGTCTGTCTGTGTCTCCCTCTGTGTCTGTGTCTCCCTCTCTGTCTGTGTCTCCCTCTCTGTCTGTCTGTGTCTCCCTCTCTGTCTGTGTCTCCCTCTGTGTCTGTGTCTCCCTCGCTGTCTGTCTGTGTCTCCCTCGCTGTCTGTCTGTGTCTCCCTCGCTGTCTGTCTGTCTCTTTCCCTGTCTGTCTCTTTCTCTGTCTTTCTGTCTCTTTCTGTCTGTATCCGTCTCTCCACTGACTTCATATTACCTCACACATAAGCTTCTTATACTAACAATGTCCTCTGTTGCCTATAGCAACCAATCACAGCTCCTATTAATGACCTGTAGCTCCCAGCTCCATTGATGTACGCAGTTTTGGCAAATATCTGTAAAGCACGGGGTTAAATTTTCCCATCAAAACATAGTCTATGACGTTCCCTGAGTCATATGGAGCGTCTGTGCAAAATTTTGTGATTGTACATGCGACGGTGCGGATTCCTTTAGCGGATGCGCACACACACATACATATATATATATATATATATATAGATATACATATATATATATATATATATATATACACACATATATACACACACACACACAGCTTTATATATCAGGTTACAGTGTTCTGCCATTCCTGAGATATTATTACTTTTCCTTTGTTTACAGCTTGTTGCCTTGGACACCGACCACTGATATTACACAGCAGGACATGCACAGTGCTTACAAGCTCTCTTCTTTTGATATTGTAAGCTCTGTTTTGAAGCTGGCCAGGTTGCAGTGCAATGTTGCCTCCTAATCCTGGCCAGCTTCAGAGCACTGCGTACAAGCTAGACAGAAGTGGTGGTCGGTCTCCAAGGCAACGAGCTGTAAACAAAAGAAAAGTGTTAATATCTTCAAATTTTAATAAGTGTCCAACAACACCCATATCTGAAGATGGAAGTAACCCTTTAAGCGCAACTTTTCTGCGTGAAATACTGTATTTTGCTACGTCTGGCACTCCTCCATGTCATTTTAAGAGAGATAGGACGGGTCTAAATGGCAATGGGGGGGGTTAGGATGTTCCCTGCATAAACCCTATGAAGATTTCATGACATTTCCCTTCCCTGGGAGAGTTTTAAGAGGGGTGTGTTGACTTTTGCAACAGGGTATTACGATTTATCTGCACAATCTTAATATTTTCATAGTTGTGAATTCTAGCAGTTATGAGGATTAGACGTCGTTACAGACATGTGATTATGAAGTAAGGGACTTATATACCCTGTTCAGCAGAATTTCTTGGAAGCATTCTTCTGCAGGGTGAGTTTCGGCAGCTCCCTCCTGGGCGAGTGCGCTGCTTCTGTGTTAAATGTCATAGATCAAAGCTTTATGTTTTCTGCCAAAAAATTAGTATCCAGGTCTCTGCAGGATTCGGTGTGCACTTACGGGGGTCACAAACTTAGCCACGACTCGTTATGATGTGTGTTATTTGGGGACAAGCTGAAAATGTAAAAGGCAACTCCACATCGAAAATATCTACGTGAATCCAAAAAGAGCAAATAAAAAAAGTTGATATTTTTTAAAATTTCCAGCCAAGACTGCGTAACCTAAACATGTCTTGTGTGTTTGTCCACCAGAGGACAATAACATTTATAAGGCAATCACGTTTTGGGTCAGGAGATATGTGGAAAGTCTTTGCATCATGGTCCGTGGTCATGCTACGGGTGGCCTACATGGATCATTGCCTGGTCTTCATGGATTATAGGTGGTCTACATGGATCATTTCTTGGTCTTCATGGATTAAAGGTGGTCTACATGGATCATTTCTAGGTGTTCATGGATTATAGGTGGTCTACATGGATCATTTCAAGGTCTTCATGGATTATAGGTGGTCTACATGGATCAATTCCTGGTCTTCATGAATTATAGGTGGCCTACATGGATCAATTCCTGGTCTTCATGAATTATAGGTGGCCTACATGGATCATTTCCTGGTCTTCATGGATTATAGGTGGTCTACATGGATCAATTCCTGGTCTTCATGAATTATAGGTGGCCTACATGGCTCATTTTGTGGTCTTCATGAATTATAGGTGGCCTACATGGATCATTTCCTTGTCTTCATTCCTTATAAGTGGCCTACATGGATCTTTTCTTTATCTTCATTGATTATAGTCCATATTGTCATCTAAACTCCACATGTCCATCTCCATGGACATCGGTGGACTTTATGGACTTTTATAAAATTCTAGTCCTACATCTTGGGCATCAAGGGTGTAGCTTTTAAGCCTTTAAGTTTTTTGTATAGTCCTTAGTGGCACAAAGCAAAACTGTAGCCCAATACACCAGACAATCGGAGAACATGTCTTCTGTGTTTGTCCACCAGTAACAATAACATAAAGGAGGCCATCAAGTTCAGTTCAGAAGACATGTGGATAGCCTGTGCATCATGGTCCGTGGTCATGCTAAGGGTGGCCTACATGGATCATTTACTGGTCTTCATGGATTATAGGTGGCCTACATGGATCATTTCCTTGTCTTCATGGATTATAGGTGGCCTACATGGATCATTTCCTTGTCTTCATGGATTATAGGTGGCCTACATGGATCATTTCCTGGTCTTCATGGATTATAGGTGGCCTACATGGATCATTTCCTTGTCTTCATGGATTATAGGTGGCCTACATGGATCATTTCCTGGTCTTCATGGATTATAGGTGGCCCACATGGATCATTTCCTGGTCTTCATAGATTATAGGTGGTCTACATGGATCATTTCTAGGTCTTCATGGATTATAGGTGGTCTACATGGATCAATTCCTGGTCTTCATGAATTATAGGTGGCCTACATGGATCATTTCCTGGTCTTCATGGATTATAGGTGGTCTACATGGATCAATTCCTGGTCTTCATGAATTATAGGTGGCCTACATGGATCATTTCCTTGTCTTCATGGATTATAGGTGGCCTACATGGATAATTTCCTGGTCTTCATTCATTATAAGTGGCCGACATGGATCTTTTCTTTATCTTCATGGATTATAGTCCATATTGTCATCTAAACTCCACATGTCCATCTCCATGGACATCGGTGGACTTTATGGACTTTTATAAAATTCTAGTCCTACATCTTGGGCATCAAGGGTGTAGCTTTTAAGCCTTTAAGTTTTTTTATAGTCCTTAGTGGCACAAAGCAAAACTGTAGCCCAATACACTAGACAATCGGAGAACATGTCTTCTGTGTTTGTCCACCAGTAACAATAACATAAAGGAGGCCATCAAGTTCAGTTCAGAAGACATGTGGATAGCCTGTGCATCATGGTCCGTGGTTATGCTAAGGGTGGCCTACATGGATCATTTACTGGTCTTCATGGATTATAGGTAGCCTACATGGATCATTTCCTTGTCTTCATGGATTATAGGTAGCCTACATGGATCATTTCCTGGTCTTCATGGATTATAGGTGGCCTACATGGATCATTTCCTGGTCTTCATGGATTATAGGTGGCCTACATGGATCATTTCCTTGTCTTCATGGATTATAGGTAGCCTACATGGATCATTTCCTGGTCTTCATGGATTATAGGTGTCCTACATGGATCATTTCCTGGTCTTCATGGATTATAGGTGGCCTACATGGATCATTTCCTTGTCTTCATGGATTATAGGTAGCCTACATGGATCATTTCCTGGTCTTCATGGATTATAGGTGGCCTACATATATCATTTCCTTATCTTCATTCATTATAAGTGGCCTACATGGATCTTTTCTTTATCTTCATTGATTATAGTCCATATTGTCATCTAAACTCCACATGTCCATCTCCATGGACATCGGTGGACTTTATGGACTTTTATAAAATTCTAGTCCTACATCTTGGGCATCAAGGGTGTAGCTTTTAAGCCTTTAAGTTTTTTTATAGTCCTTAGTGGCACAAAGCAAAACTGTAGCCCAATACACTAGACAATCGAACATGTCTTCTGTGTTTGTCCACCAGTAACAATAACATAAAGGAGGCCATCAAGTTCAGTTCAGAAGACATGTGGATAGCCTGTGCATCATGGTCCGTGGTTATGCTAAGGGTGGCCTACATGGATCATTTACTGGTCTTCATGGATTATAGGTAGCCTACATGGATCATTTCCTTGTCTTCATGGATTATAGGTAGCCTACATGGATCATTTCCTGGTCTTCATGGATTATAGGTGGCCTATATGGATCATTTCCTGGTCTTCATGGATTATAGGTGGCCTACATGGATCATTTCCTTGTCTTCATGGATTATAGGTAGCCTACATGGATCATTTCCTCGTCTTCATGGATTATAGGTGTCCTACATGGATCATTTCCTGGTCTTCATGGATTATAGGTGGCCTACATGGATCATTTCCTTGTCTTCATGGATTATAGGTAGCCTACATGGATCATTTCCTGGTCTTCATGGATTATAGGTGGCCTACATATATCATTTCCTTATCTTCATTCATTATAAGTGGCCTACATGGATCTTTTCTTTATCTTCATTGATTATAGTCCATATTGTCATCTAAACTCCACATGTCCATCTCCATGGACATCGGTGGACTTTATGGACTTTTATAAAATTCTAGTCCTACATCTTGGGCATCAAGGGTGTAGCTTTTAAGCCTTTAAGTTTTTTTTATAGTCCTTAGTGGCACAAAGCAAAACTGTAGCCCAATACACCAGACAATCGGAGAACATGTCTTCTGTGTTTGTCCACCAGTAACAATAACATAAAGGAGGCCATCAAGTTCAGTTAAGAAGACATGTGGATAGCCTGTGCATCATGGTCCGTGGTCATGCTAAGGGTCATGCTGGTCTTCATGGATTATAGGTGGCCTACATGGATAATTTCCTGGTCTTCATGGATTATAGGTGGCCTACATGGATCATTTCCTTGTCTTTATGGATTATAGGTAGCCTACATGGATCATTTCCTGGTCTTCATAGATTATAGGTGGCCTACATGGATCATTTCCTTATCTTCATGGATTATAGGTGGCCTACATGGATCATTTCCTGGTCTTCATGGATTATAGGTGGCCTACATGGATCATTTCCTAGTCTTCATGGATTATAGGTGGCCTACTTGGATAATTTCCTGGTCTTCATGGATTATAGGTGGCCTACATGGATCATTTGCTGGTCTTCATGGATTATAGGTGGCCTACATGGATCATTTCCTGGTCTTCATGGATTACAGTCCATATTGTCATCTAAACTCCACATGTCCATCTCCATGGACATTGGTGGACTTCATGGACTTTTATAAAGTTCTTGTCCTACGTTTTGTGAATCAGGGGTATAGCTTTTAAGCCTTTAAGGATTTTATTTTAAGTTTTATTATAGTCCTTAGAGGCAAGAAGCAAAACTCAAATTCCTGAAGACGTATAAAGCACAGAAGAGGGTTTTTTTAGACAATTTTTTATGACAAATCTCCTTCGTCTTTGGTTAAAGCTGACAGCAGAAATGACGCTATTGTAACGGTAATGAAGCCCGCCGCCCGCCTCTCGTTTATCTCCTCGCGGTAATTAATGGCAGCTCGTCGCCCTGACAGTTTGCATATTGCTCATTTCTCCAGGAAATGTGAAGAAATAAAGCTCCAGTAATCGTCGCTGATTAGACTCTCGTTTATTACGAGCTTTGAGGTCCACTCATAAATATTAATTGGCAGAAGCCTGAAAGAGTCCGTGGCTCGGGATCTTCTGATCTGTGACCGCGGCCGGCCCATCTGGTTCCCTCAGACCTATAATCAAGTCAAATGGCGGCAATTACTCAATGGTTTTAATTACAGATTACACGTGGCGGGATTATTTTTGTCAAAGGTCAAAGCATTTCGCTGCTAATGCTAATTACTAGGAATGTATGAGAAGGTGAGACATGTAATATTTATCATACATTCGGCTTCACTGAATTCTTACGTCAAGGTCCAAATCCCATCTCTACTGGAATTTCCACCAGGAGCAAGAATTGAGGAGGACACCCACATTGGACACTACTGGAATATCCACCAAGAGCAAGAATTGAGGAGGACACCCACATTGGACACTACTGGAGTATCCACCAGGGGCAAGAATTGAGGAGGACACCCACATTGGACACTACTGGAGTATCCACCAGGGGCAAGAATTGAGGAGGACACCCACATTGGACGCTACTGGAATATCCACCAGGGGCAAGAATTGAGGACACCCACATTGGACACTACTGGAATATCCACGAGGGGCAAGAATTGAGGAGGACACCCACATTGGACACTACTGGAGTATCCACCAGGGGCAAGAATTGAGGAGGACACCCACATTGGATACTACTGGAATATCCACCAGGGGCAAGAATTGAGGAGGACACCCACATTGGACACTACTGGAATTTCCACCAGGAGCAAGAATTGAGAAGGACACCCACATTGGACACTACTGAAGTATCCACCAGGGGCAAGAATTGAGGAGGACACCCACATTGGACACTACTGGAGTATCCACCAGGGGCAATAATTGAGGAGGAAACCCACATTGGACACTACTGGAATATCCACCAGGGGCAAGAATTGAGGAGGACACCCACATTGGATACTACTGGAATTTCCATCAGGAGCAAGAATTGAGGAGGACACCCACATTGGACACTACTGAAGTATCCACCAGGGGCAAGAATTGAGGAGGACACCCACATTGGACACTACTGGAGTATCCACCAGGTGCAAGAATTGAGGAGGACACCCACATTGGACACTACTGGAATATCCACCAGGGGCAAGAATTGAGGAGGACACCCACATTGGACACTACTGGAGTATCCACGAGGGGCAAGAATTGAGGAGGACACCCACATTGGACACTACTGGAGTATCCACCAGGGGCAAGAATTGAGGAGGACACCCACATTGGACACTACTGGAGTATCCACCAGGAGCAAGAATTGAGGAAGACACCCACATTGGACACTACTGGAGTATCCACCAGGAGCAAGAATTGAGGAGGACACCCACATTGGACACTACTGGAATATCCACCAGGGGCAAGAATTGAGGAGGACACCCACATTGGACACTACTGGAATATCCACCAGGGGCAAGAATTGAGGAGGACACCCACATTGGACTGGTGTATCTATACGATGCTCCTCTTGCCCTACTCTATGGAAGGCATGAATCGCTTTAGTGCCCACTAGTCATTTACCCTGAATTGGCGCATATTTCATTCCATTAGGTACTGAAGGGGTTAAGGTTATTTTCTATCCTGCAGTGATCTAACCGGTAGCTATAACCTCAGCTGCAGCCACTCCCTTCTGCTACAAATATCCATTCCTCACTCTTTCATATGCCGGCTATAGCTCATTCCTACACTGTCCATGGTGAAGGAGCTCATCACTGCATAGCTGTGGTGTTGTTTCTGTTGCAGCTGCGAAGTTTCCCACAAAAAATCCAAGGAGTGTTTTTTGTTGTGTCCCACCCATTTGTCTTACCTTTCTCGTGTTGTCTTGTTTTAGTAGTGAGACTAGCGTCTTGCTGGCCTTCACTAGAGAGGGTGAGTTTACGGCTAGTAAGGACTTAGGCACGTGATCTGTTTTCTCCCTGAACCCATTATGTACTCTCCTGGTATTCTGACCCTCGGACCATTACCTGACTACATCTCTGTCTTCTTCCTGTACCTATTACGTGTTCTCCAGGTATTCTGAAACTCGGACTGCTACCTGACCACGTCACTGTTTTCTCCCTGAACCTATTACGTACTCTCCTGGTATTCTGACCCTCGGACCATTACCTGACTACATCTCTGTCTTCTTCCTGTACCTATTACGTGTTTTCCTGGTATTCTGACCCTCGGACTGTTACCTGACTACGTCTCTGTTTTCTCCCTGAACCTATTACGTGTTCTCCTGGTATTCTGACCCTCGGACTGTTACCTGACCATATCTCTGTTTTTTCCCTGAACCCATTATGTGTTCTCCTGGTATTCTGATCCTCGGACCGTTACCTGACTACGTCTCTGTTTGCTCCCTGAGCCTGTTACATGTTCTCCTGGTATTCTGACCCTCGGACTGTTACCTGACCACATCTCTGTTTTCTCCCTGAGCCTGTTACATGTTCTCCTGGTATTCTGACCCTCGGACTGTTACCTGACCATGTCACAGTTTTCTCTCTGAACCTATTACGTACTCTCCTGGTATTCTGACCCTCGGACCATTACCTGACCACGTCTCTGTATTCTCCCTGAACTTATTACGTGTTCTCCTGGTATTCTGACCCTCGGATTGTGACCTGACTGTGTCTCTGTTTACTCCTTGTGATCCTACGTGTTCTCCTGTCACCAGTGCCCGGCTTTCCATCTATACTATCCGTAAGTTGTGACTGCATCTCAAAAGATTCCTTGGATGGCAGCCGAAAACTAAAGGATCAGGTGTGTTGCCCGATCTTTATTTTCAATGACACCTGGGAGCGGGGAAGAGTCCAGACATCATCTGCCGTCCTCATATATAGTCAGACCGTCCCATCATATACGCTCGACATAAAACAGAATTTGCAGACGCTCAATTTTTTTTTATGTTATGAAAGGGTTAAATCCACATAATTAAAGAGAGAGAATGACCTGGCAGGATTTACACGTGATTGATTATCCGATCAGAACTTGGCATTTCCATATTTTCGGTATGTGAGATCTTCCACGCCGAGCACAGAGCCCCTGTCTAAGCGTGTCCGCGCTGAAACAAACCACGCTCTGGGTGTCTTTCAGACACTAATTGGATTTGGACACGTGTAACGCCAAGTGCGGGTCTGCTCCGTCTCGGAATGAGGGCTTGATTGTTACCGTCAACCATCGGGACAATCACTAACCCAGGACTGGGAGCAGCTGGGCACTCATCCACCGCAATGGTTTTATGTGCTGGCTGCGATTCAGCGGATACACCTCTTCAGCACCAAACGCAAGCGTGCCAGGGGCAAAGTGTAAATAACACCGAGGTCGCGGAATGGCGTGTACGTGTGAGCTGCGTACGGTGCAGAGGAATGCTTCTTCTCAGATGGAGGTGAGACGTGGGTCTCGGCGGTTTCGTAGCCAGGCGTTTTCCCTATTACTGTGTGAGATTGTAGTAATCATGTAGGAAATTGGATCAAGCCCCAAATGTCTAACAGCAAGCAGGTTTCTGAGACATAGCTCCAAATCCTCTGCAGAGACAGGTAAAATATTGACTACCAGAAGTCACCACTAGAGGGAGCTTAGGAGCTTTATCAATGTTTATTGGTATCCTGCTAGAACCCACCCACAATGGGCTACAAGGCTGTGTATATACATTGAGGGAATGTGGCTCACTCGGTGAGGTGGATGTGCTAATGCATAAGTCAGGGTGATCAGCACGGACCAGAGGCGCTGATGCAGTGGAGTTAGATAGGCAAAATGACACGTGCAACTGCGAGGATTAGTGGAGCACAAAATATGGGCAGGCACCTTGGAGTAGCATAGTTGAGTGTGCAACAGTGAGGATTAGTGGAGCAAAAAATTCGGACAGGCACCTTGGAATAGCAGAGTTGAGTGTGCAACAGCGAGGATTAATGGAGCAGAAAATTAGGACAGGCACGTTGGAATAGCAGAGATTAGTGTGCAACAGCGAGGATTAGCAGAGCAAAAAATTCAGGCAGGCACCGTGGAATAGCATAGTTGAGTGTGCAACAGCAAGGATTAGTGGAGCAGAAAATTCGGGCCGGAACCTTGGAATAGCAGAGTTGAGTGTGCAACAGCGAGGATTAATGGAGCAGAAAATTAGGACAGGCACGTTGGAATAGCAGAGATTAGTGTGCAACAGCGAGGATTAGCAGAGCAAAAAATTCAGGCAGGCACCGTGGAATAGCATAGTTGAGTGTGCAACAGCAAGGATTAGTGGAGCAGAAAATTCGGGCCGGAACCTTGGAATAGCAGAGTTGAGTGTGCAACAGCGAGGATTAGCAGAGCAAAAAATTCAGGCAGGCACCTTGGAATAGCATAGTTGAGTGTGCAACAGCAAGGATTAGTGGAGCAGAAAATTCGGGCCGGAACCTTGGAATAGCATAGTTGAGTGTGCAGACAGCACCTTGGGCAGCAGGGCGATGTATATGCTAAAGTGCCTTGATATAGCAGTGCCAAGTATGCAGACAGTAATGTGATACAGCACAGCCGATTTGGAGACAAGCAAAAAATTTGAGCCGGCACCTTGGAATAGCAGAGATGAGTGTGCAGATAGCACCTTGGAGCAACAGGGCGATGTGTGAACTAAGGCGCCTTGATACAGGAGAATTGAGGATGCAGACAGTAATGTGATACAGCACAGCCAACTTGCAGACAAGCACCTTGTTGTAAAAAAAGGTGGATGTGCTAAGGTATAGGTCAGGATGAACAGCACGGACTACAGGTGCTGATACAGTGGAGTTGGATAGGCGGCCAAATGACAAGTGCAATAGCGAGGATTAGAGGAGCAGAAAATTCGTCCCAGCACCTTGGAATAGCAGAGATGAGTGTGCAGACAGCACCTTGGAGAGGCAGGGCAATGTATTTGCTAAGGTGCCATAATACAGCAGAACTGAGTATGCAGACAGTAATGTGATACAGCACAGCCGACTTGGAGGCAAGTAAAAAAATTGGGCCGGCACCTTGGAATAGCAGAGATGAGTGTGCAACAGCGAGGATTAATGGAGCAGAAAATTAGGGCAGGCACCTTGGAATAGCAGAGATTAGTGTGCAACAGCGAGGATTAATGGAGCAGAAAATTAGGGCAGGCACCTTGGAATAGCAGAGATGAGTGTGCAGACAGCACCTTGGAGCGGCAGGTGATGTGTGTACTAAGGAGCCTTGATACAGCAGTACTGAGTATGCAGACAGAATGTGATACAGCACAGCAGACAAGCAACTTGTTGTAAATAAAGGTGGTGTCATGATCCTTATGTGGAGAACATTCTGTATTGTTCTGTTCTGCTCTCCTGCAGAGCCAGTATATATTTGCTTATGGTGCAGAGCGTTTTGCAGGATGAATGCTCTGCTGGTTGTTTCAGCACTGCATTCCACACTGTTCCTGGGCGGTGATCTCGCAGATGCTTCTTGTTCCCGGTGATTGTTCTGCTTCATTAGGGAGCGTGTTATCTCAGGACGCCGCCAGTCATACTTCCTGGTTACAGTTGTGCTGTTGGCTCCCGTGGTGCTCAGTGTTCAGATCTTGGTGTCTCCGGACTGTTTACACGTCTCTGCCCGTCCTCCCCTGTTTATGTTTCGACTTCCCGGCTTCTGACCTCTGACTTCTTCCTGACCACGTCCTCGCCTGCTCCCTGTATTTTGTACGTGCTCTCCTGGAACACTGACCTTTGGCTTGTATCCTGACCTCATCTCTGTCTGCCCCCCCGTGTACTGTCATGGCCTCCTGGTTTATGATCTCGGCCTGTCTGACCACCTCTCCATCTACTGCATACATGCAGTGTCTAGCGCCACCTTGTGGCAGTCATCACAGGTGCATGTGCTAACGCATAGGTGCCTGTTGGGTTATCACAGTAACGCAACGTGAGGACCAGACCAGCACTTGAGTTTCATTTGGAAGTAATTACTCCGGCTGGAGTACCCGCGTGTCTTAACACCTCCTCCCGAGAATGTGAGGAGCGGAGGTGACTGCCAGGCAGCCCTAAAGGGCAGAAGAACCATTAAACGTCTTATAATCTCGTCTGGGAATCGTTCCTCGGCCCGTCTACCAACAACCGCTGCTCCTCACAACGCTTTAACACTTTGTGCTATGGCTCCAGTTAGTGAAGTTCCTCCACCACATGGGTAAATGCAGCTAAAATTAAGACTTCTGCCATAATTAGAGATCAGGCCTATAATTAGAGATCAGGCCTATCTCAGGAACCTCATTTATTAGCCAGAGTGGCTACAAAACAAAACATTGACCCGGTGTCATGCGTGTGTCCCGCTCATGGGAGACCTCTGGTGACCAGAAGGTCACAACACCTTATTGCTCGCAGATCTACTACTTCATTTCAGTGCTGTAGGGGTTAAGGACTCTTTCGTATCTGCCTGTACTTTGTAGCCTTAATCTCAGGTGCAGCTCTTTTGTGACCACTCCCCTTTGCTATTGTGATGCCCTGGCAAAACCAGGTAGTCACAAATAGGCCCCTGCATTACACCTTCCCTCATTAGGAAACACACAGACAACCTGAAACCCTAGTCACCCCCCCTTTGGGAAAGACAGACACACCAGTGGGCGTGACCAGGCGGTTGGGACACGCCCACCCAGGGGTCCAGACAGCCCGGGGGCGGGAAAATAAGTCAGTTTGTCTTAGAGTTCAGTTTGGAGAGGAACGTGGGCTGGAGCTAGGTGTAGCTCCAGCGGTCAAGTCCAAGTTGAGCGGTGCCAGGATAGGAGCCCTAGTGCCTTGGCTAGGAGGCAGACGGTGGTCTCCGTCAGCAGGAGACGGGAAGATGGCTCGGTGGAACCAAGGTGGACTGGGCCAGGGTTGGAGCCCGCCAGTACCGACACGGGGAACCGACCCGGAAACCGTAGCACAAAGGGGGGTACTCGGACCCTGAAGCCAGGATCCAGAAACAAGTGGAACTGGTTAATTAACCGATTGAGGCCAGGACTAGATGTCCAGTCCCACCCAAAGTCCCTCATAGAAGACAACAGCCCACCGATTAGGGATCAGAGGTCACCGCCAAGGCCCATAGATCCCACGGGCCAGCGTCTGCGGGCACGGCTCCTTAGGCCACATCCAGCCAGGAGCGGACTCCTGAGTTTTATACTGGGAAAGTCCACCTTTACACAACAGTGCAGGAAAAGGATAGAGACCACCAGCCGGGTGGGGGATCCCGAACGCAACCGGCCGTGGCACCAGCCACCATCACCTTGGTTTACCAGAGACTCGTGTGTATTTACTAACAGTGAGTACACCAGCACCCCCTGCGGTCGTCATCTCCCCTGCACCAGAGCCACCGGGTCCCGGGGCCACCATCACTGCCCACGGAGGGGTTAACATCTTGCTGCACAACATCTCCCCCGGGTGCCCCGTAACCACACACCATGGGTGGCGTCACAAACTTATTACGGCCTAGCCCGTACATCTACGTCCCCCATTTTATTCGGCATGTCCGCGAGACCCCCGGGTCTGGAGACCCTCAAGCCACCCCTGAAGGTCTGGGCCCGAGCAGCGACCGGCTGCTGGCACGGGGGCGGCACACTATCAAAAGTCGCGTTTCTTAACATCTGATGTAGGTGATAGAGTCTCATTCTTAAGCTGACCACTTTGGAAGGAGCCAGTCTCTGGAAGAAGCTGAGAGTCGTAACTATTGCAGCGGTCATGTTGAAAAAACTTGGAGTGTTTTTCTGTTTGTGTCTTTTTCTTTCTGTCTGCCTCCCTTACCTGGTGTTGTATTATTGTAGTGGTGAGACTAGTGCTCTCGCGGGCCTTCTCACTAGCCAGGGTGAATTCAGGGCAAGCAATGGTGTAGGCACATGACGGCAACGGGGGGGGAGGGAAAGGACCCGAATAGGGACGTTAGGAAGCTTAGGGTACAGACTCAGGTGATTTTTCCTAATCGCCAAGCCTTCATTCTATACCATCCCAGTTGTCACCCTTGTGTTGCACCGCTCTGAGCGTCTGTATGCTCTGGCGGATACAAATAAATGAAGGTACGCCTCCTCCCCCTTCGTAAACACAGCGGATTTATTGGATTGCCTAATAAAGGGGGAGAGGATGTAAAAAAAAATATATATTTTTTTTTTCCTGCCAGAAAGTGCCGCCCCACGGAGCCTGCTGCCCTAGGCACCGGACCATGGGTGACTAGTGCCTGGCCTGATACCCAGCATGTACCTACAATGTATAAACGATCCATTGACTTCATTAAGAATTATGTAACCCTTAATTTCTCCTGCAGGGGTATAGATCACTTGCTACTAAGTTCCTTAAAGATCACAGCTGAGTACGGCATCTCCCCTCTATAATATCTATGTACATAAAAGAAAAGACATTATTAAAACTTTTTTTAACATAGATATCTAATATATAAAGCTGAGTGTGTATATGTATGTATGTGTGTGTGTGTGTCTGCTAAAGGAATCCGCACCGTTACTTTTACAATTACAAAATTTTGCACAGACGCCCCATGTGACCCAGGGAACATCATACATTATGTTTTGATGGGAAAATTTAACCCTGTGCTTTACAGTTTCTCTTTTAAAAAAAACCTGCCTCCATTAAAGTCAATGGAGCTGTGAGCTACAGGTTATTAATAGCAGCTGTGAGTGGTTGCTGTAGGAACAAAATACATTGTTAGTATAAGAAGCTTATGTGTGAGGTAATAAATGTCGGTGGAGAGACGGATAGAGACAGACAGAAAGAGACAGACAGGGAACGAGACAGACGGGGAAAGAGACAGACAGGGAAAGAGACAGAGACAGACAGAAAGGGAAAGAGACAGAGACAGACAGGGAAAGAGACAGACGGGCAAAGACACAGAGTAAGAGGCAGACAGGGAAAGAGACAGAGAGAGACAGACCGTCAAAGAGACAGAGGCAGACAGATACAGACAGGGAAAGAGACAGACAGAGAAAGAGACAGGGAAAGAGCGAGACAGATGGGGAAACAGACTAACAGACACAGACAGAGATAGAGAGAGACAGAGAGACTGATACAGAGAGATAGACACAGACAGACAGACATGGATAGAGACAGAGACACACATGGAAAGAGACAGACACACAGACAGACAGAGACAGGAACACAGAGACAGACAGGCAGAAAGAGACAGAGACAGACAGAGAGACAGACAGAGTTACTATCCCGGGTAACGCCGGGTGCTACAGCTAGTATACATATATATTACAATTTTTAACCCCATCTAATACATTGTTAATATTTTTTGACACCTTTAATGCATTTGACCTTTTTGGACATCCTTCTCTTCAGGGCCCATGAGTAAACCACAGAAACAAATGACCATGACGGGGTTTTTTTTTTAGTAAGATTCCTCCCAATATAACATCAATATACATTTGTCCTTGTTGAATTTTTTAAAAACTTTTAACAGTGTTTTGTTTTACAATTTGTAAACTTGTCGCATACATTGTTAATGGGCTTTTTTTGTCACCGGATTTCACATATAATAGAAACCATTCTCTTCACTGCTAGGGTTCCTTGACTATGAGTTAATTATAGAATGACAGCTGACTGTGGGGGGTTATACCCCCGCTATAACAAGGACAGTTACATGCAGTAGACTTTCAGCAGAAAAAAAAAGTGTGGGCACATGTTACAAAACTTTTGAAAAACTTTACAACTTTGGAAAACTGTAAAACTTTACAAAACTTTGGAAAACTGTCATGATCCAGGCCGGCTTTTCCCTGCTGCTGGTTACACCCAGCTCTGGCCCGGTCATGTCAGGGGTTAACTTCCCTTGCCTCGTTCTCGATCCCAGGATGCTATATATTGCCTCTCTTCCTATGCCTCAGTACCGGTGATATTTCTGTTTTGCAGCGTGTATACTGGCTCTGGTGAGTGTTTCCTGATCTGTTCTGCCTCCCTGCTACTGTGTCCTGACTTTGACCCTCCCCCGTTTGGCTGCCTGTCCCGGTCCCTGACTTACCGCTCCTGTTGTTTGTCTTTCCTTCTGCATACCTTATCTCCTGGCTTCTGACTCTGTTCTGCTTTCTGACTTTGATATTGATCCCCCCTTTGCAGTGACTCAACTTTCCTGGCTAGACCCTGACTGTTTGACTACTCTATTGCCCCCTGGTGATTTGACTGTTAACATTGCTGAAGTTACTCTGCTGTACTTCAGCTGCCTTTCTGTTCCTGTGTTTCTTTGTCTCTCCTTCACTACTCTGCTGCCACCTAGTGGGGATTACGCTGTACTGCATCTTACTAGCCTTTGTACAGCATGACAAAAACTTTACAAAGCTTTGCAAAACTTTACAAAACTTGGGAAAAATTTGGAAAACTTTACAAAACTGGAAAACTTTACAAAACTTTATAAAACTACAAAACTTTGGAAAACTTTACAAACTTGGAAAACTACAAAACTTTGGAAAACTTTACAAAACTTGGAAAACTTTACAAAACTGTGGAAAACTTTACAAACGTGGAAAACGTTACAAAACTTTGGAAAACTTTACAAACGTGGAAAACGTTACAAAACTTTGGGAAAACTTTACAAAACTTGGAAAACTTTACAAAACTTTGGAAAACTTTACAAACTTGGAAAACTTTACAAAACATTGGGAAAATTTTACAAAACTTTACAAAACTTTGGAAAACTTTACAAGACTTATGGAAAACTTTTCAAAACTGAAAAACTTTACAAAACTTTACAAAACTACAAAACTTTGGAAAACTTTACAAACCTGAAAAACTTTACAAACCTGAAAAACTTTACAAAACTGGAAAACTTTACAAAACTGGAAAACTTTACAAAACTTGGAAAACGTTGCAAAACTTTACAAAACGTGGGAAAACTTTACAAAACTTGGGAAAACTTTGCAAGACTGGAAAACTTTACAAAACTTTGGAAAACTTTACAAAACTTGGGAAAAATTTGGAAAACTTTACAAAACTGGAAAACTTTGGAAAAACTTTACGAAACTTTGCAAGACTTTGGAAAACTTTACAAAACTTGGGAAAAATTTGGAAAACTTTACAAAACTGGAAAACTTTGGGAAAACTTTACGAAACTTTGCAAGACTTTGGAAAACTTTACAAAACTGAAAAACTTTACAAAACTTTATAAAACTACAAAACTTTGGAAAACTTTACAAACTTGGAAAACTACAAAACTTTGGAAAACTTTACAAAACTTTGGAAAACTTTACAAACGTGGAAAACGTTACAAAACTTTGGGAAATCTTTACAAAACTTGGGAAAACTTTACAAAACTTGGAAAACTTTACAAAATTTGGAAAAACTTTACAAACCTGGAAAACTTTACAAAACATTGGGAAAATTTTACAAAACTTTGGAAAACTTTACAAGACTTATGGAAAACTTTTCAAAACTGAAAAACTTTACAAAACTTTACAAAACTACAAAACTTTGGAAAACTTTACAAACCTGAAAAACTTTACAAAACTGGAAAACTTTACAAAACTTGGAAAACGTTGCAAAACTTTACAAAACGTGGGAAAACTTTACAAAACTTGGGAAAACGTTGCAAGACTGGAAAACTTTACAAAACTTTGGAAAACTGAAAAACTTTTGAAGACTTTTATACATATATTGGCTTTCTTTGGACGCCCTCCTCTTTGTTCAGGGACCCCTGACTATGAGCTAATCATACAAAGACCCCTCCCTCCTGATCAAATGACCCTTCATGCCTTCCTTTGTATATGACACCCATTAAAGTCAATGGGCCATTAGTGTAATGCATGGATATTGGGTGCCCATACAATAAAGGGGAGCCCCGACTATGGGTCTGAAGGTGACGTACGACATCTTTAGGGTTTTCTAGCCATGCAGGTATTTGATATCTGGATACTGTGACCTGAGGAAGACTGTACGGAGCGCGCTGACTCTCTAGGAGCAGAGGAAGGAGACGTTCCATAAAAAGACTGGCGGTTTAGGATTTCCTTATATGGGGAAGCTGTAACTTTCTCGCCCCCCCGGGTCCGATCATAAGACGCACACGACGTCTGGCCCGCACCTCTCTGAGGGAATGTATGGATCTAACCTGTGAACAGCGAAATATACATTACAGGGGGGTGGGGGGCTCACGTCAGCGCAGTTATATAATAAAACTTATAATACTAGTGTATAAGCAATAGAAAAGCTGGGTGGAAAGTATTAAAGCCTCCCAAAAAGGGCAATACTCAGCTTTATTAGGCTCCTGCATGGCAAATCACGGAAGAATGGAGTCAGCTTTATAGTGAATTGTTTTCATCTGACGCTCGGCTACCATTACTTTTTGCAGCAGGGTTAATTCAACTGATGATAGGCTGCTGGAAAAGCTGGGTGGCAACCGATATAGCTACTATAGTAAATCACAGTCCTGATTAATAATGGCAGATCTGCCTAGATAGATAGTGATACTATACATCCTCTGCTATCATCTCAATGAACAATTAGGCCTATATGCCATTCAGGAGCCTGGGAAAGCTGGGTAGGTAAAGAAAATAGCTACTATGTCATAGTCAATGCGTCGTGACAGCTGCCTAGCTGGGGAGCAATGGTATATATTGTCTACTCTACTGCCATTTAATGGATATATAAGAAGAAATGCTATTCAGGAGCCTGGGAAAGCTGGGTACTAACCAAAATAGCTACTATGTCATAGTCATAATGCATCATGACAAAGCTGCCTAGCTGGGTAGTAATGGTATATATTGTCTACTTCCATTTAATAGATATATAGGAGAAAATGCCATTCAGGAGCCTGGGAAAGCTGGGTACTAGCCAAAATAGCTAGTATGTCATAGTCATAATGCATCGTGACAGCTGCCTAGCTGGGTAGCAATGGTATATATTTTCTACTTTACTGCCATTTAATGAATATATAGGAGAAAATGCTATTCAGGAGCTTGAGAAAGCTGGGTACTAACCAATATAGCTACTATTGATTCATCATGACAAACCTGCCTAGCTGGGTATCAATGGTATATACCCTCTACTTCCATTTAATGGATATATAGGAAGAAATGCCCTTCAGGAGCCTGAGAAAGCTGGGTACTAACCAATATAGCTACTATTGACTCATCATGACAAAGCGGACTAGCTGGGTAGCAATGGTACATACCCCCTACTGCCATTCAGGAGCCTGGGAAAGCTGTGTACTAACCAAAATAGCTTTGTCATAGTCATGATTCATCACGACAAGGCAGTATAGCTGGGTAGTAATGGTATATACCCTCTATTTCCATGTAATGGCTATATAGCAAAAAATGCTATTCAGGAGCCTGGGAAAGCTGGGTGCTAACCAATATAGCTATGTCATAGTCATGATTCATCATGACAAAGTTCCCTAGCTGGGTAGCAATGCTATATACTCTCTACTTCCATTTAATGGATATATAGGAGGAAATGCCATTCAGGAGCCTGGGAAAGCTGTGTACTAACCAATATACTGTAGCTATGTCATAGTCATTATTCATCATGACAAAGCAGTATAGCTGGGTAGTAATGGTATATACCCTCTATTTCCATGTAATGGCTTTATAGCGAGAAATGCTATTCAGGAGCCTGGGAAAGCTGGGTGTTAACCGTCTTGGTTGATACATATATCACTGTTCTGATCCATTATAGCAAATCTACCTAGATATACAGCTTAGACTTCAATGCATAATTAGAGCTTTATGCCTATCAGGAGTTTAGGAAAGTTGGGTACTAACCAGCATGGCTTCTATGTCATAGTCCTGATCCATTATTGGTTAGATTGTCACACTATACATCCTCTGCTTCCATTTGAACAGATGCATAGAAAGTTATGCCATTCAGGAGTCTGGGAATGTTGTGTGACACCCAATATAACTGCTTTATCAAATGTTTCTAGATAGGTAACAATACTATTCATCCTCTGCTTCCATTTCAATGAATGACTAAGTATATATGCCATTCAGGTGTCTGGGAAAGCTGGGTACTAACCAACATAGCTGCTGCAAACCTGATTCATAGGAAAATCTGGTTGGTAAGGGAATACTTTCACTACAGAAAATAACTTACAGGAAAGTGGGTGACAACAGCCCCCCAGCTTTAATTACAATCAATAACTAAGTCTATATGCCATTCAGGTGTCTGGGAAAGCTGGATACTAACCAATATATTATAGAAAAATCTGGTTGGTAAGGGAATACTTTCACCCCAGAATACAACTTTTAGGAAAGTTGGATGACAACCGCCCCGCCCTACTGCCATTTCAATGAATAACTAAGCCATTCAGGTGTCTGGGAAAGCTGGGTACTAACCAATTTAGCTGCTGCAAACTTGATTCATAGGAAAATCTGGTTGGTAAGGGAATACTTTCACCACGGAATATAACTTCCAGGAAAGTTGGGTGACAATGACAACCCTCTGTTTCAGTTTCAATGAATAACTATGTCTATATGCCATTCAGGTGTCTGGGAAAGCTGGATACTAACCAACATAGCTTCTGCAAACCTGATTCATTGAAAAATGTGGTTGGTAAGGGAATATTTTCACCCCAGAATATAACCTCTAGGAAAGTTGGGTGATAACCCCCCACTTCCATTTTAATAAATAACTAAGTCTATATGCCATTCAGGTGTCTGGGAAAGTTGGGTACTAACTAATCTATTATAGAAAAATCTGGTTGGTAAGGGAATACTTTCACCCCAGAATATAACTTCTAGGAAAGTTGGGTGACCCTCCACCCCTGCTCCCATTTCAATGGATAACTAAGTCTATATACCATTCAGGTGTCTGGGAAAGCTGGGTACTAACCAATATAGCTGCTGCAAACATGATTGATAGGAAAATCTGGTTGGTAATGGACTAATTTCACCCCAGAATATAGCTTCTGGGAAAGTTGGGTGACAACCAACCCCGGCTTCCATTTCAATGAAAAACTGAGCCATTCAGGTGTCTGGGAAAGCTGGGTACTAATTAATACATTATAGAAAAATCTGGTTGGTAACGGAATACCTTCACCCCAGAATATAACTTATAGGAAAGTTGGGTGACCCCCTCCCCCCGCTTTCATTTCAATGAATAACTAAGCCTATATACCATTCAGGTGCCTGGGAAAGCTGGGTACTAACCAATATAGCTGCTACAAACACGATTCATAGGAAAATCTGGTTGGTAATTGACTAATTTCACCCCAGAATATAACTTCTAGGAAAGTTGGGTGATAACCCTCCACTTTTATTTTAATAAATAACTAAGTCTATATTCCATTCAGGTGGCTGGGAAAGCTGGGTGCTAATTAATATATTATAGAAAAATCTGGTTGGTAAGGGTATACCTTCACCCCAGAATATAACTTATAGGAAAGTTGGGTGACAACCCCTATATGAGTTGGTACCCAGCTTTCCCAAACCCCAGATTTGACACTAGACAGCACAAGATGACATAAAACCTGCATCCATTCTCTCCCCATGTATGTATGTGATAATCCATATACAGGCAGCCTGACACCAGACGCCCGCACCCCGTCATGCCCCCCCACCCCGATCCTGTATTACCCCATTTCGGAGTCAGCAGTAATCCAGGCTGACATGGAGAGACAGGGAGACAAAATAAAGCCGGGGTGTGCGGAGCAGACGGGGGCCACCCCTGGAATTGTAATGAGGAGTCATTGCTGAGCTCCAGAGGCGGAAGACGGCGAACCCTACCGGCGCTGAAGGAGTTACTGTTAACCCGTAACATCCTGGTGTAACAATTATGGTTCGTTCAGACGACCGTATAAATCGGACGCGTGCCATACGGTTTTACCAAATTACGCACTGACCCCATAGAATAACATTGGTCCGAGTGCGATCCGATATTTTGTCGAATCACTGTAATACATAGTCTGCATAATACCGCCATACAGTAACCACATAGTACTACTGCATAGTATTCACATAAAACAATTATACAAAGCCCACATAATGAAGTCCTTTAGTGTCCACATAGTACACTACTACTATACAGTGCCAACATAACACTGTGCTGCCTATATAACACCGACATAGAGTGACCATATATAAAGCTGACATAGTACTACCGTATGGATGCCGCATAATACTACCATACAGTACTCAAATAACAATTATATACCGCCAACATAACACTGTGCTGCCTATATAACACCGACATAGAGTGACCATATACAAAGCTCACATACCACTACCGTATGGATGCCCCATAATACTACCATACAGTACTCAAATAACAATTATATACCGCCAACATAACACTGTGCTGCCTATATAACACCGACATAGAGTGACCATATACAAAGCTCACATACCACTACCGTATGGATGCCGCATAATACTACCATACAGTACTCAAATAACAATTATATACCGCCAACATAACACTGTGCTGCCTATATAACACCGACATAGAGTGACCATATATAAAGCTGACATAGTACTACCTTATGGATGCCCCATAATACTACCATACAGTACTCAAATAACAATTATATACCGCCAACATAACACTGTGCTGCCTATATAACACCGACATAGAGTGACCATATATAAAGCTGACATAGTACTACCGTATGGATGCCACATATTACTACCATACAGTACTCAAATAACAATTATATACCGCCAACATAACACTGTGCTGCCTATATAACACCGACATAGAGTGACCATATATAAAGCTGACATACCACTACCGTATGGATGCCACATATTACTACTATACAGTACTCAAATAACAATTATATACCGCCAACATAACACTGTGCTGCCTATATAACACCGACATAGAGTGACCATATATAAAGCTGACATAGTACTACCGTATGGATGCCACATATTACTACTATACAGTACTCAAATAACAATTATATACCGCCAACATAACACTGTGCTGCCTATATAACACCGACATAGAGTGACCATATATAAAGCTGACATACTACTACCGTATGGATGCCACATATTACTACTATACAGTACTCAAATAACAATTATATACCGCCAACATAACACTGTGCTGCCTATATAACACCGACATAGAGTGACCATATATAAAGCTCACATACCACTACCGTATGGATGCCGCATAATACTGGGCGGCACGGTGGCTCAGTGGCTAGCACTGCAGTCTTGCAGCGCTGGGGTCCTGGGTTCAAATCCCACCAAGGACACCATCTGCAAGGAGTTTGTATGTTCTCCCCGTGTTTGCGTGGGTTTCCTCCGGGTACTCCGGTTTCCTCCCACATTCCAAAGACATACAGATAGGGACTCTAGATTGTGAGCCCCAGTGGGGACAGTGTTGCCAATGTATGTAAAGTGCTATGGAATTAATAGCGCTATATAAATGAATAAAATTATTATTATTATTATTATTATTATTATAATACTACCATACAGTACTCAAATAACAATTATATACCGCCAACATAACACTGTGCTGCCTATATAACACCGACATAGAGTGACCATATACAAAGCTCACATACCACTACCGTATGGATGCCACATAATACTACCATACAGTACTCAAATAACAATTATATACCGCCAACATAACACTGTGCTGCCTATATAACACCGACATAGAGTGACCATATACAAAGCTCACATACCACTACCGTATGGATGCCACATATTACTACTATACAGTACTCAAATAACAATTATATACCGCCAACATAACACTGTGCTGCCTATATAACACCGACATAGAGTGACCATATATAAAGCTGACATAGTACTACCGTATGGATGCCGCATAATACTACCATACAGTACTCAAATAATTATATACCGCCAACATAACACTGTGCTGCCTATATAACACCGACATAGAGTGACCATATATAAAGCTGACATAGTACTACCGTATGGATGCCACATATTACTACTATACAGTACTCAAATAACAATTATATATCGCCAACATAACACTGTGCTGCCTATATAACACCGACATAGAGTGACCATATATAAAGCTGACATACCACTACCGTATGGATGCCACATATTACTACTATACAGTACTCAAATAACAATTATATACCGCCAACATAACACTGTGCTGCCTATATAACACCGACATAGAGTGACCATATATAAAGCTGACATAGTACTACCGTATGGATGCCCCATAATACTACCATACAGTACTCAAATAACAATTATATACCGCCAACATAACACTGTGCTGCCTATATAACACCGACATAGAGTGACCATATATAAAGCTGACATAGTACTACCGTATGGATGCCACATATTACTACTATACAGTACTCAAATAACAATTATATACCGCCAACATAACACTGTGCTGCCTATATAACACCGACATAGAGTGACCATATATAAAGCTGACATACCACTACCGTATGGATGCCACATATTACTACTATACAGTACTCAAATAACAATTATATACCGCCAACATAACACTGTGCTGCCTATATAACACCGACATAGAGTGACCATATATAAAGCTGACATAGTACTACCGTATGGATGCCCCATAATACTACCATACAGTACTCAAATAACAATTATATACCGCCAACATAACACTGTGCTGCCTATATAACACCGACATAGAGTGACCATATATAAAGCTGACATAGTACTACCGTATGGATGCCACATATTACTACTATACAGTACTCAAATAACAATTATATACCGCCAACATAACACTGTGCTGCCTATATAACACCGACATAGAGTGACCATATATAAAGCTGACATAGTACTACCGTATGGATGCCACATATTACTACTATACAGTATTCAAATAACAATTATATACCGCCAACATAATACAGTTTGCAGTACCTGTGTAATACTGTCACACAGTGCCTACATAACACTGCTATACAAAGTTCACATAATGCTAGTGAACACATTTTAATACTATATAGTACTCATATAACACATATAATGCCAACATAATACAGCTCTGCAATACCTATGTAATACTGTCATACAGTGCCAACATAATATTGATATGTGGTGTTCATATAGTTCTGCTATATGGAGTGCACATAACGGTTACATAGTAGCTACATGATACTGATATATAGTGCTCACATAGTGCCGCTATACAGAGTACACATAGCTGTTATACAGTAGTTACATAATACTGATATATAGTGCTCACATAGTGCCGCTATACAGAGTACACCTAATAACTGTTACACTGTAGTTACATAATACTGATATATAGTGCTCACATAGTGCCGCTATACAGAGTACACATAGCTGTTATACAGTAGTTACATGATACTGATATATAGTGCTCACATAGTGCCGCTATACAGAGTACACATAGCTGTTATACAGTAGTTACATGATACTGATATATAGTGCTCACATAGTGCCGCTATACAGAGTACACATAGCTGTTATACAGTAGCTACATAATACTGATATATAGTGCTCACATAGTGCCGCTATACAGAGTACACATAGCTGTTATACAGTAGTTACATGATACTGATATATAGTGCTCACATAGTGCCGCTATACAGAGTACACATAGCTGTTATACAGTAGTTACATGATACTGATATATAGTGCTCACATAGTGCCGCTATACAGAGTACACATAGCTGTTATACAGTAGTTACATGATACTGACTCACATAGTGCTGCTATATAGAGTACACATAGTTGTTATATAGTAGCTACATGATACTGATATATAGTGCTGCTATACAGAGTACATATAGTAACTGTTATACTGTGACTACATGATACTGATATATAGTGCTCATATAGTGCTGCTATATAGAGTACACATAATAACTGTTAAACAGTAGCTACATAATACTGATATATAGTGCTCACATAGTGCTGCTATACAGAGTACACATAACTGTTACCGTATATAGTAGCTACATAATACTGATATATAGTGCTCACATAGTGCCGCTATACAGAGTACACATAACTGTTATACAGTAGTTACATGATACTGATATATAGTGCTCACATAGTGATGCTATACAGAGTACATATAGTAACTGTTATACTGTGACAACATGATACTGATATATAGTGCTCACATACTGCCGCTATACAGAGTACACATAACTGTTAAACAGTAGCTATATTATACTGATATATAGTGCTCACATAGCGCCCATATGATACCGCTATATAGTCTTTACTTAGTGCTGCTGTATAGTGTGCACATAACACTGCTATCCACTGCCTATATGATACTACTATAAAGTTAAACTTATATAATACTGCCATACAGTACGCACATACTGGTACTATATAGTATCTAAATAATACTTCCACACAGTGTGTAAATGATGCCAGTGCCAATTTACATGAAGCAAACTTTTCTTCAGTGAAGTGAATGCAGCTGTAATACCACACACCGCCTGTGCACAGGAGTGGCGCTGTGCTGTAATACCACACACAGCCTGTGCACAGGAGTGGCGCTGTGCTGTAATACCACACACAGCCTGTGCACAGGAGTGGCGCTGGGCTGTAATACCACACACGGCCTGTGCACAGGAGTGGCGCTGTGCTGTAATACCACACACGGCCTGTGCACAGGAGTGGCGCTGTGCTGTAATACCACACACAGCCTGTGCACAGGAGGGGCGCTGTGCTGTAATACCACACACAGCCTGTGCACAGGAGTGGCGCTGTGCTGTAATACCACACACAGCCTGTGCACAGGAGTGGCGCTGTGCTGTAATACCACACACAGCCTGTGCACAGGAGTGGCGCTGTGCTGTAATACCACACACGGCCTGTGCACAGGAGTGGCGCTGTGCTGTAATACCACACACAGCCTGTGCACAGGAGGGGCGCTGTGCTGTAATACCACACACAGCCTGTGCACAGGAGGGGCGCTGTGCTGTAATACCACACACGGCCTGTGCACAGGAGTGGCGCTGTGCTGTAATACCACACACGGCCTGTGCACAGGAGTGGCGCTGTGCTGTAATACCACACACGGCCTGTGCACAGGAGTGGCGCTGTGCTGTAATACCACACACGGCCTGTGCACAGGAGTGGCGCTGTGCTGTAATACCACACACAGCCTGTGCACAGGAGTGGCGCTGGGCTGTAATACCACACACGGCCTGTGCACAGGGGTGGCGCTGTGCTGTAATACCACACACGGCCTGTGCACAGGAGTGGCGCTGTGCTGTAATACCACACACAGCCTGTGCACAGGAGTGGCGCTGTGCTGTAATACCACACACGGCCTGTGCACAGAAGTGGCGCTGTGCTGTAATACCACACACAGCCTGTGCACAGGAGGGGCGCTGTGCTGTAATACCACACACAGCCTGTGCACAGGAGTGGCGCTGTGCTGTAATACCACACACAGCCTGTGCACAGGAGTGGCGCTGTGCTGTAATACCACACACGACCTGTGCACAGGAGTGGCGCTGTGCTGTAATACCACACACGGCCTGTGCACAGGAGTGGCGCTGGGCTGTAATACCACACACGGCCTGTGCACAGGAGGGGCGCTGTGCTGTAATACCACACACAGCCTGTGCACAGGAGTGGCGCTGGACTGTAATACCACACACCGCCTGTGCACAGGAGTGGCGCTGTGCTGTAATACCACACACAGCCTGTGCACAGGAGTGGCGCTGTGCTGTAATACCACACACAGCCTGTGCACAGGAGTGGCGCTGTGCTGTAATACCACACACGGCCTGTGCACAGGAGTGGCGCTGTGCTGTAATACCACACACAGCCTGTGCACAGGAGTGGCGCTGGACTGTAATACCACACACAGCCTGTGCACAGGAGTGGCGCTGTGCTGTAATACCACACACAGCCTGTGCACAGGAGTGGCGCTGGACTGTAATACCACACACAGCCTGTGCACAGGAGTGGCGCTGTGCTGTAATACCACACACAGCCTGTGCACAGGAGTGGCGCTGTGCTGTAATACCACACACAGCCTGTGCACAGGAGTGGCGCTGGGCTGTAATACCACACACGGCCTGTGCACAGGAGGGGCGCTGTGCTGTAATACCACACACAGCCTGTGCACAGGAGTGGCGCTGGACTGTAATACCACACACAGCCTGTGCACAGGAGTGGCGCTGTGCTGTAATACCACACACAGCCTGTGCACAGGAGTGGCGCTGTGCTGTAATACCACACACAGCCTGTGCACAGGAGTGGCGCTGTGCTGTAATACCACACACCGCCTGTGCACAGGAGTGGCGCTGTGCTGTAATACCACACACCGCCTGTGCACAGGAGTGGCGCTGTGCTGTAATACCACACACGGCCTGTGCACAGGAGTGGCGCTGTGCTGTAATACCACACACAGCCTGTGCACAGGAGTGGCGCTGTGCTGTAATACCACACACGGCCTGTGCACAGGAGTGGCGCTGTGCTGTAATACCACACACAGCCTGTGCACAGGAGGGGCGCTGTGCTGTAATACCACACACAGCCTGTGCACAGGAGGGGCGCTGTGCTGTAATACCACGCACAGCCTGTGCACAGGAGTGGCGCTGGGCTGTAATACCACACACGGCCTGTGCACAGGAGTGGCGCTATGCTGTAATACCACACACAGCCTGTGCACAGGAGTGGCGCTGTGCTGTAATACCACACACAGCCTGTGCACAGGAGTGGCGCTGTGCTGTAATACCACACACAGCCTGTGCACAGGAGTGGCGCTGTGCTGTAATACCACACACAGCCTGTGCACAGGAGTGGCGCTGTGCTGTAATACCACACACAGCCTGTGCACAGGAGTGGCGCTGTGCTGTAATACCACACACGGCCTGTGCACAGGAGTGGCGCTGTGCTGTAATACCACACACGGCCTGTGCACAGGAGTGGCGCTGTGCTGTAATACCACACACAGCCTGTGCACAGGAGTGGCGCTGGGCTGTAATACCACACACAGCCTGTGCACAGGAGGGGCGCTGTGCTGTAATACCACACACAGCCTGTGCACAGGAGTGGCGCTGTGCTGTAATACCACACACAGCCTGTGCACAGGAGTGGCGCTGTGCTGTAATACCACACACGGCCTGTGCACAGGAGTGGCGCTGTGCTTTAATACCACACACAGCCTGTGCACAGGAGTGGCGCTGTGCTGTAATACCACACACAGCCTGTGCACAGGAGTGGCGCTGTGCTGTAATACCACACACAGCCTGTGCACAGGAGTGGCGCTGTGCTGTAATACCACACACAGCCTGTGCACAGGAGTGGCGCTGTGCTGTAATACCACACACAGCCTGTGCACAGGAGTGGCGCTGTGCTGTAATACCACACACGGCCTGTGCACAGGAGTGGCGCTGTGCTGTAATACCACACACAGCCTGTGCACAGGAGTGGCGCTGTGCTGTAATACCACACACGGCCTGTGCACAGGAGGGGCGCTGTGCTGTAATACCACACACGGCCTGTGCACAGGAGGGGCGCTGTGCTGTAATACCACACACAGCCTGTGCACAGGAGTGGCGCTGTGCTGTAATACCACACACAGCCTGTGCACAGGAGTGGCGCTGTGCTGTAATACCACACACAGCCTGTGCACAGGAGTGGCGCTGGGCTGTAATACCACACACCGCCTGTGCACAGGAGTGGCGCTGTGCTGTAATACCACACACGGCCTGTGCACAGGAGTGGCGCTGTGCTGTAATACCACACACGGCCTGTGCACAGGAGTGGCGCTGGACTGTAATACCACACACAGCCTGTGCACAGGAGTGGCGCTGGACTGTAATACCACACACAGCCTGTGCACAGGAGTGGCGCTGTGCTGTAATACCACACACAGCCTGTGCACAGGAGTGGCGCTGTGCTGTAATACCACACACGGCCTGTGCACAGGAGTGGCGCTGTGCTGTAATACCACACACGGCCTGTGCACAGGAGTGGCGCTGTGCTGTAATACCACACACAGCCTGTGCACAGGAGTGGCGCTGTGCTGTAATACCACACACGGCCTGTGCACAGGAGGGGCGCTGTGCTGTAATACCACACACAGCCTGTGCACAGGAGTGGCGCTGTGCTGTAATACCACACACAGCCTGTGCACAGGAGTGGCGCTGGGCTGTAATACCACACACAGCCTGTGCACAGGAGTGGCGCTGTGCTGTAATACCACACACGGCCTGTGCACAGGAGTGGCGCTGTGCTGTAATACCACACACAGCCTGTGCACAGGAGTGGCGCTGTGCTGTAATACCACACACAGCCTGTGCACAGGAGTGGCGCTGTGCTGTAATACCACACACGGCCTGTGCACAGGAGTGGCGCTGTGCTGTAATACCACACACAGCCTGTGCACAGGAGTGGCGCTGTGCTGTAATACCACACACAGCCTGTGCACAGGAGTGGCGCTGTGCTGTAATACCACACACGGCCTGTGCACAGGAGTGGCGCTGTGCTGTAATACCACACACAGCCTGTGCACAGGAGTGGCGCTGGGCTGTAATACCACACACAGCCTGTGCACAGGAGTGGCGCTGTGCTGTAATACCACACACGGCCTGTGCACAGGAGTGGCGCTGTGCTGTAATACCACACACGGCCTGTGCACAGGAGTGGCGCTGTGCTGTAATACCACACACAGCCTGTGCACAGGAGTGGCGCTGTGCTGTAATACCACACACGGCCTGTGCACAGGAGGGGCGCTGTGCTGTAATACCACACACAGCCTGTGCACAGGAGGGGCGCTGTGCTGTAATACCACACACAGCCTGTGCACAGGAGGGGCGCTGTGCTGTAATACCACACACAGCCTGTGTACAGGAGTGGCGCTGGGCTGTAATACCACACACAGCCTGTGCACAGGAGTGGCGCTGTGCTGTAATATCACACACAGCCTGTGTACAGGAGTGGCGCTGTGCTGTAATACCACACACAGCCTGTGCACAGGAGTGGCGCTGTGCTGTAATACCACACACAGCCTGTGCACAGGAGTGGCGCTGGGCTGTAATACCACACACCGCCTGTGCACAGGAGTGGCGCTGTGCTGTAATACCACACACCGCCTGTGCACAGGAGGGGCGCTGTGCTGTAATACCACACACGGCCTGTGCACAGGAGTGGCGCTGTGCTGTAATACCACACACGGCCTGTGCACAGGAGTGGCGCTGTGCTGTAATACCACACACAGCCTGTGCACAGGAGGGGCGCTGTGCTGTAATACCACACACAGCCTGTGCACAGGAGGGGCGCTGTGCTGTAATACCACACACAGCCTGTGCACAGGAGGGGCGCTGTGCTGTAATACCACACACAGCCTGTGCACAGGAGTGGCGCTGTGCTGTAATACCACACACAGCCTGTGCACAGGAGGGGCGCTGTGCTGTAATACCACACACAGCCTGTGCACAGGAGGGGCGCTGTGCTGTAATACCACACACGGCCTGTGCACAGGAGTGGCGCTGGGCTGTAATACCACACACGGCCTGTGCACAGGAGTGGCGCTGTGCTGTAATACCACACACGGCCTGTGCACAGGAGTGGCGCTGTGCTGTAATACCACACACAGCCTGTGCACAGGAGTGGCGCTGTGCTGTAATACCACACACAGCCTGTGCACAGGAGTGGCGCTGTGCTGTAATACCACACACGGCCTGTGCACAGGAGTGGCGCTGTGCTGTAATACCACACACGGCCTGTGCACAGGAGTGGCGCTGTGCTGTAATACCACACACGGCCTGTGCACAGGAGTGGCGCTGTGCTGTAATACCACACACGGCCTGTGCACAGGAGTGGCGCTGTGCTGTAATACCACACACAGCCTGTGCACAGGAGTGGCGCTATGCTGTAATACCACACACAGCCTGTGCACAGGAGGGGCGCTGTGCTGTAATACCACACACAGCCTGTGCACAGGAGTGGCGCTGGGCTGTAATACCACACACAGCCTGTGCACAGGAGTGGAGCTGTGCTGTAATACCACACACGGCCTGTGCACAGGAGTGGCGCTGTGCTGTAATACCACACACGGCCTGTGCACAGGAGTGGCGCTGTGCTGTAATACCACACACGGCCTGTGCACAGGAGTGGCGCTGTGCTGTAATACCACACACAGCCTGTGCACAGGAGTGGCGCTGTGCTGTAATACCACACACAGCCTGTGCACAGGAGTGGCGCTGTGCTGTAATACCACACACGGTCTGTGCACAGGAGTGGCGCTGTGCTGTAATACCACACACAGCCTGTGCACAGGAGTGGCGCTGTGCTGTAATACCACACACAGCCTGTGCACAGGAGTGGCGCTGGGCTGTAATACCACACACAGCCTGTGCACAGGAGTGGCGCTGTGCTGTAATACCACACACAGCCTGTGCACAGGAGTGGCGCTGTGCTGTAATACCACGCACAGCCTGTGCACAGGAGTGGCGCTGGGCTGTAATACCACACACAGCCTGTGCACAGGAGTGGCGCTGTGCTGTAATACCACACACAGCCTGTGCACAGGAGTGGCGCTGGGCTGTAATACCACACACGGCCTGTGCACAGGAGTGGCGCTGTGCTGTAATACCACACACGGCCTGTGCACAGGAGTGGCGCTGTGCTGTAATACCACACACGGCCTGTGCACAGGAGTGGCGCTGTGCTGTAATACCACACACAGCCTGTGCACAGGAGTGGCGCTGTGCTGTAATACCACACACGGCCTGTGCACAGGAGTGGCGCTGTGCTGTAATACCACACACAGCCTGTGCACAGGAGTGGCGCTGTGCTGTAATACCACGCACAGCCTGTGCACAGGAGTGGCGCTGTGCTGTAATACCACGCACAGCCTGTGCACAGGAGTGGCGCTGTGCTGTAATACCACGCACAGCCTGTGCACAGGAGTGGCGCTGTGCTGTAATACCACACACAGCCTGTGCACAGGAGTGGCGCTGTGCTGTAATACCACACACGGCCTGTGCACAGGAGTGGCGCTGTGCTGTAATACCACACACAGCCTGTGCACAGGAGTGGCGCTGTGCTGTAATACCACACACGGCCTGTGCACAGGAGTGGCGCTGTGCTGTAATACCACACACGGCCTGTGCACAGGAGTGGCGCTGTGCTGTAATACCACACACGGCCTGTGCACAGGAGTGGCGCTGTGCTGTAATACCACACACAGCCTGTGCACAGGAGTGGCGCTGTGCTGTAATACCACACACGGCCTGTGCACAGGAGTGGCGCTGTGCTGTAATACCACACACGGCCTGTGCACAGGAGTGGCGCTGTGCTGTAATACCACACACGGCCTGTGCACAGGAGTGGCGCTGTGCTGTAATACCACACACCGCCTGTGCACAGGAGTGGCGCTGTGCTGTAATACCACACACAGCCTGTGCACAGGAGTGGCGCTGTGCTGTAATACCACACACAGCCTGTGCACAGGAGTGGCGCTGTGCTGTAATACCACACACAGCCTGTGCACAGGAGTGGCGCTGTGCTGTAATACCACACACAGCCTGTGCACAGGAGTGGCGCTGGGCTGTAATACCACACACAGCCTGTGCACAGGAGTGGCGCTGGACTGTAATACCACACACAGCCTGTGCACAGGAGGGGCGCTGGGCTGTAATACCACACACAGCCTGTGCACAGGAGTGGCGCTGGGCTGTAATACCACACACAGCCTGTGCACAGGAGTGGCGCTGGACTGTAATACCACACACAGCCTGTGCACAGGAGTGGCGCTGTGCTGTAATACCACACACGGCCTGTGCACAGGAGTGGCGCTGTGCTGTAATACCACACACAGCCTGTGCACAGGAGTGGCGCTGGGCTGTAATACCACACACCGCCTGTGCACAGGAGTGGCGCTGTGCTGTAATACCACACACGGCCTGTGCACAGGAGTGGCGCTGTGCTGTAATACCACACACGGCCTGTGCACAGGAGTGGCGCTGGACTGTAATACCACACACAGCCTGTGCACAGGAGTGGCGCTGGACTGTAATACCACACACAGCCTGTGCACAGGAGTGGCGCTGTGCTGTAATACCACACACAGCCTGTGCACAGGAGTGGCGCTGTGCTGTAATACCACACACGGCCTGTGCACAGGAGTGGCGCTGTGCTGTAATACCACACACGGCCTGTGCACAGGAGTGGCGCTGTGCTGTAATACCACACACAGCCTGTGCACAGGAGTGGCGCTGTGCTGTAATACCACACACGGCCTGTGCACAGGAGGGGCGCTGTGCTGTAATACCACACACAGCCTGTGCACAGGAGTGGCGCTGTGCTGTAATACCACACACAGCCTGTGCACAGGAGTGGCGCTGGGCTGTAATACCACACACAGCCTGTGCACAGGAGTGGCGCTGTGCTGTAATACCACACACGGCCTGTGCACAGGAGTGGCGCTGTGCTGTAATACCACACACAGCCTGTGCACAGGAGTGGCGCTGTGCTGTAATACCACACACAGCCTGTGCACAGGAGTGGCGCTGTGCTGTAATACCACACACGGCCTGTGCACAGGAGTGGCGCTGTGCTGTAATACCACACACAGCCTGTGCACAGGAGTGGCGCTGTGCTGTAATACCACACACAGCCTGTGCACAGGAGTGGCGCTGTGCTGTAATACCACACACGGCCTGTGCACAGGAGTGGCGCTGTGCTGTAATACCACACACAGCCTGTGCACAGGAGTGGCGCTGTGCTGTAATACCACACACGGCCTGTGCACAGGAGTGGCGCTGTGCTGTAATACCACACACGGCCTGTGCACAGGAGTGGCGCTGTGCTGTAATACCACACACAGCCTGTGCACAGGAGTGGCGCTGTGCTGTAATACCACACACGGCCTGTGCACAGGAGGGGCGCTGTGCTGTAATACCACACACAGCCTGTGCACAGGAGGGGCGCTGTGCTGTAATACCACACACAGCCTGTGCACAGGAGGGGCGCTGTGCTGTAATACCACACACAGCCTGTGTACAGGAGTGGCGCTGGGCTGTAATACCACACACAGCCTGTGCACAGGAGTGGCGCTGTGCTGTAATATCACACACAGCCTGTGTACAGGAGTGGCGCTGTGCTGTAATACCACACACAGCCTGTGCACAGGAGTGGCGCTGTGCTGTAATACCACACACGGCCTGTGCACAGGAGTGGCGCTGGGCTGTAATACCACACACCGCCTGTGCACAGGAGTGGCGCTGTGCTGTAATACCACACACCGCCTGTGCACAGGAGGGGCGCTGTGCTGTAATACCACACACGGCCTGTGCACAGGAGTGGCGCTGTGCTGTAATACCACACACGGCCTGTGCACAGGAGTGGCGCTGTGCTGTAATACCACACACAGCCTGTGCACAGGAGGGGCGCTGTGCTGTAATACCACACACAGCCTGTGCACAGGAGGGGCGCTGTGCTGTAATACCACACACAGCCTGTGCACAGGAGGGGCGCTGTGCTGTAATACCACACACAGCCTGTGCACAGGAGTGGCGCTGTGCTGTAATACCACACACAGCCTGTGCACAGGAGGGGCGCTGTGCTGTAATACCACACACAGCCTGTGCACAGGAGGGGCGCTGTGCTGTAATACCACACACGGCCTGTGCACAGGAGTGGCGCTGGGCTGTAATACCACACACGGCCTGTGCACAGGAGTGGCGCTGTGCTGTAATACCACACACGGCCTGTGCACAGGAGTGGCGCTGTGCTGTAATACCACACACGGCCTGTGCACAGGAGTGGCGCTGTGCTGTAATACCACACACAGCCTGTGCACAGGAGTGGCGCTATGCTGTAATACCACACACAGCCTGTGCACAGGAGGGGCGCTGTGCTGTAATACCACACACAGCCTGTGCACAGGAGTGGCGCTATGCTGTAATACCACACACAGCCTGTGCACAGGAGTGGCGCTGGGCTGTAATACCACACACAGCCTGTGCACAGGAGTGGCGCTGTGCTGTAATACCACACACGGCCTGTGCACAGGAGTGGCGCTGTGCTGTAATACCACACACAGCCTGTGCACAGGAGTGGCGCTGTGCTGTAATACCACACACAGCCTGTGCACAGGAGTGGCGCTGTGCTGTAATACCACACACGGTCTGTGCACAGGAGTGGCGCTGTGCTGTAATACCACACACAGCCTGTGCACAGGAGTGGCGCTGTGCTGTAATACCACACACAGCCTGTGCACAGGAGTGGCGCTGGGCTGTAATACCACACACAGCCTGTGCACAGGAGTGGCGCTGTGCTGTAATACCACACACAGCCTGTGCACAGGAGTGGCGCTGTGCTGTAATACCACGCACAGCCTGTGCACAGGAGTGGCGCTGGGCTGTAATACCACACACAGCCTGTGCACAGGAGTGGCGCTGTGCTGTAATACCACACACAGCCTGTGCACAGGAGTGGCGCTGGGCTGTAATACCACACACGGCCTGTGCACAGGAGTGGCGCTGTGCTGTAATACCACACACGGCCTGTGCACAGGAGTGGCGCTGTGCTGTAATACCACACACGGCCTGTGCACAGGAGTGGCGCTGTGCTGTAATACCACACACAGCCTGTGCACAGGAGTGGCGCTGTGCTGTAATACCACACACGGCCTGTGCACAGGAGTGGCGCTGTGCTGTAATACCACACACAGCCTGTGCACAGGAGTGGCGCTGTGCTGTAATACCACGCACAGCCTGTGCACAGGAGTGGCGCTGTGCTGTAATACCACGCACAGCCTGTGCACAGGAGTGGCGCTGTGCTGTAATACCACGCACAGCCTGTGCACAGGAGTGGCGCTGTGCTGTAATACCACACACAGCCTGTGCACAGGAGTGGCGCTGTGCTGTAATACCACACACAGCCTGTGCACAGGAGTGGCGCTGTGCTGTAATACCACACACGGCCTGTGCACAGGAGTGGCGCTGTGCTGTAATACCACACACGGCCTGTGCACAGGAGTGGCGCTGTGCTGTAATACCACACACAGCCTGTGCACAGGAGTGGCGCTGTGCTGTAATACCACACACAGCCTGTGCACAGGAGTGGCGCTGTGCTGTAATACCACACACGGCCTGTGCACAGGAGTGGCGCTGTGCTGTAATACCACACACGGCCTGTGCACAGGAGTGGCGCTGTGCTGTAATACCACACACGGCCTGTGCACAGGAGTGGCGCTGTGCTGTAATACCACACACGGCCTGTGCACAGGAGTGGCGCTGTGCTGTAATACCACACACGGCCTGTGCACAGGAGTGGCGCTGTGCTGTAATACCACACACGGCCTGTGCACAGGAGTGGCGCTGTGCTGTAATACCACACACCGCCTGTGCACAGGAGTGGCGCTGTGCTGTAATACCACACACAGCCTGTGCACAGGAGTGGCGCTGTGCTGTAATACCACACACAGCCTGTGCACAGGAGTGGCGCTGTGCTGTAATACCACACACAGCCTGTGCACAGGAGTGGCGCTGTGCTGTAATACCACACACAGCCTGTGCACAGGAGTGGCGCTGGGCTGTAATACCACACACAGCCTGTGCACAGGAGTGGCGCTGGACTGTAATACCACACACAGCCTGTGCACAGGAGGGGCGCTGGGCTGTAATACCACACACAGCCTGTGCACAGGAGTGGCGCTGGGCTGTAATACCACACACAGCCTGTGCACAGGAGTGGCGCTGTGCTGTAATACCACACACAGCCTGTGCACAGGAGTGGCGCTGTGCTGTAATACCACACACAGCCTGTGCACAGGAGTGGCGCTGTGCTGTAATACCACACACGGCCTGTGCACAGGAGTGGCGCTGTGCTGTAATACCACACACGGCCTGTGCACAGGAGTGGCGCTGTGCTGTAATACCACACACAGCCTGTGCACAGGAGTGGCGCTGTGCTGTAATACCACACACAGCCTGTGCACAGGAGTGGCGCTGTGCTGTAATACCACACACAGCCTGTGCACAGGAGTGGCGCTGTGCTGTAATACCACACACAGCCTGTGCACAGGAGTGGCGCTGTGCTGTAATACCACACACGGCCTGTGCACAGGAGTGGCGCTGTGCTGTAATACCACACACAGCCTGTGCACAGGAGTGGCGCTGTGCTGTAATACCACACACAGCCTGTGCACAGGAGTGGCGCTGTGCTGTAATACCACACACAGCCTGTGCACAGGAGGGGCGCTGGACTGTAATACCACACACAGCCTGTGCACAGGAGTGGCGCTGTGCTGTAATACCACACACAGCCTGTGCACAGGAGTGGCGCTGTGCTGTAATACCACACACAGCCTGTGCACAGGAGGGGCGCTGGGCTGTAATACCACACACAGCCTGTGCACAGGAGTGGCGCTGTGCTGTAATACCACACACAGCCTGTGCACAGGAGTGGCGCTGTGCTGTAATACCACACACGGCCTGTGCACAGGAGGGGCGCTGGGCTGTAATACCACACACAGCCTGTGCACAGGAGGGGCGCTGTGCTGTAATACCACACACGGCCTGTGCACAGGAGTGGCGCTGTGCTGTAATACCACACACGGCCTGTGCACAGGAGTGGCGCTGTGCTGTAATACCACACACAGCCTGTGCACAGGAGGGGCGCTGTGCTGTAATACCACACACGGCCTGTGCACAGGAGTGGCGCTGTGCTGTAATACCACACACAGCCTGTGCACAGGAGTGGCGCTGTGCTGTAATACCACACACAGCCTGTGCACAGGAGTGGCGCTGGGCTGTAATACCACACACAGCCTGTGCACAGGAGTGGCGCTGTGCTGTAATACCACACACAGCCTGTGCACAGGAGGGGCGCTGGGCTGTAATACCACACACAGCCTGTGCACAGGAGTGGCGCTGTGCTGTAATACCACACACGGCCTGTGCACAGGAGTGGCGCTGTGCTGTAATACCACACACAGCCTGTGCACAGGAGTGGCGCTGGGCTGTAATACCACACACAGCCTGTGCACAGGAGTGGCGCTGTGCTGTAATACCACACACAGCCTGTGCACAGGAGTGGCGCTGTGCTGTAATACCACACACAGCCTGTGCACAGGAGTGGCGCTGGGCTGTAATACCACACACAGCCTGTGCACAGGAGTGGCGCTGTGCTGTAATACCACACACAGCCTGTGCACAGGAGTGGCGCTGTGCTGTAATACCACACACGGCCTGTGCACAGGAGTGGCGCTGTGCTGTAATACCACACACAGCCTGTGCACAGGAGTGGCGCTGTGCTGTAATACCACACACAGCCTGTGCACAGGAGTGGCGCTGGGCTGTAATACCACACACAGCCTGTGCACAGGAGTGGCGCTGGGCTGTAATACCACACACGGCCTGTGCACAGGAGTGGCGCTGTGCTGTAATACCACACACAGCCTGTGCACAGGAGTGGCGCTGTGCTGTAATACCACACACGGCCTGTGCACAGGAGGGGCGCTGTGCTGTAATACCACACACAGCCTGTGCACAGGAGTGGCGCTGTGCTGTAATACCACACACAGCCTGTGCACAGGAGTGGCGCTGTGCTGTAATACCACACACAGCCTGTGCACAGGAGTGGCGCTGTGCTGTAATACCACACACGGCCTGTGCACAGGAGTGGCGCTGTGCTGTAATACCACACACAGCCTGTGCACAGGAGTGGCGCTGTGCTGTAATACCACGCACAGCCTGTGCACAGGAGTGGCGCTGTGCTGTAATACCACGCACAGCCTGTGCACAGGAGTGGCGCTGTGCTGTAATACCACGCACAGCCTGTGCACAGGAGTGGCGCTGTGCTGTAATACCACGCACAGCCTGTGCACAGGAGTGGCGCTGTGCTGTAATACCACGCACAGCCTGTGCACAGGAGTGGCGCTGTGCTGTAATACCACGCACAGCCTGTGCACAGGATTGGCGCTGTGCTGTAATACCACACACAGCCTGTGCACAGGAGTGGCGCTGTGCTGTAATACCACACACAGCCTGTGCACAGGAGTGGCGCTGTGCTGTAATACCACACACAGCCTGTGCACAGGAGGGGCGCTGTGCTGTAATACCACACACGGCCTGTGCACAGGAGTGGCGCTGTGCTGTAATACCACACACAGCCTGTGCACAGGAGTGGCGCTGGGCTGTAATACCACACACAGCCTGTGCACAGGAGTGGCGCTGGGCTGTAATACCACACACAGCCTGTGCACAGGAGTGGCGCTGTGCTGTAATACCACACACAGCCTGTGCACAGGAGTGGCGCTGTGCTGTAATACCACACACCGCCTGTGCACAGGAGTGGCGCTGGGCTGTAATACCACACACAGCCTGTGCACAGGAGTGGCGCTGGGCTGTAATACCACACACAGCCTGTGCACAGGAGTGGCGCTGGGCTGTAATACCACACACAGCCTGTGCACAGGAGTGGCGCTGGGCTGTAATACCACACACCGCCTGTGCACAGGAGTGGCGCTGGGCTGTAATACCACACACAGCCTGTGCACAGGAGTGGCGCTGGGCTGTAATACCACACACGGCCTGTGCACAGGAGTGGCGCTGTGCTGTAATACCACACACAGCCTGTGCACAGGAGTGGCGCTGTGCTGTAATACCACACACAGCCTGTGCACAGGAGTGGCGCTGTGCTGTAATACCACACACCGCCTGTGCACAGGAGTGGCGCTGTGCTGTAATACCACACACAGCCTGTGCACAGGAGTGGCGCTGTGCTGTAATACCACACACAGCCTGTGCACAGGAGTGGCGCTGTGCTGTAATACCACACACGGCCTGTGCACAGGAGTGGCGCTGTGCTGTAATACCACACACGGCCTGTGCACAGGAGTGGCGCTGTGCTGTAATACCACACACAGCCTGTGCACAGGAGTGGCGCTGTGCTGTAATACCACACACGGCCTGTGCACAGGAGTGGCGCTGTGCTGTAATACCACACACAGCCTGTGCACAGGAGTGGCGCTGGGCTGTAATACCACACACAGCCTGTGCACAGGAGTGGCGCTGTGCTGTAATACCACACACAGCCTGTGCACAGGAGGGGCGCTGTGCTGTAATACCACACACAGCCTGTGCACAGGAGGGGCGCTGTGCTGTAATACCACACACAGCCTGTGCACAGGAGTGGCGCTGTGCTGTAATACCACACACAGCCTGTGCACAGGAGTGGCGCTGTGCTGTAATACCACACACAGCCTGTGCACAGGAGTGGCGCTGTGCTGTAATACCACACACCGCCTGTGCACAGGAGTGGCGCTGGACTGTAATACCACACACGGCCTGTGCACAGGAGTGGCGCTGTGCTGTAATACCACACACGGCCTGTGCACAGGAGTGGCGCTGGGCTGTAATACCACACACAGCCTGTGCACAGGAGTGGCGCTGTGCTGTAATACCACACACAGCCTGTGCACAGGAGTGGCGCTGTGCTGTAATACCACACACAGCCTGTGCACAGGAGTGGCGCTGTGCTGTAATACCACACACAGCCTGTGCACAGGAGTGGCGCTGTGCTGTAATACCACACACAGCCTGTGCACAGGAGTGGCGCTGGGCTGTAATACCACACACAGCCTGTGCACAGGAGTGGCGCTGTGCTGTAATACCACACACAGCCTGTGCACAGGAGTGGCGCTGTGCTGTAATACCACACACAGCCTGTGCACAGGAGTGGCGCTGTGCTGTAATACCACACACGGCCTGTGCACAGGAGTGGCGCTGTGCTGTAATACCACACACAGCCTGTGCACAGGAGTGGCGCTGTGCTGTAATACCACACACGGCCTGTGCACAGGAGTGGCGCTGTGCTGTAATACCACACACAGCCTGTGCACAGGAGTGGCGCTGTGCTGTAATACCACACACAGCCTGTGCACAGGAGTGGCGCTGGGCTGTAATACCACACACGGCCTGTGCACAGGAGTGGCGCTGGACTGTAATACCACACACGGCCTGTGCACAGGAGTGGCGCTGTGCTGTAATACCACACACAGCCTGTGCACAGGAGTGGCGCTGTGCTGTAATACCACACACGGCCTGTGCACAGGAGTGGCGCTGGACTGTAATACCACACACAGCCTGTGCACAGGAGTGGCGCTGTGCTGTAATACCACACACAGCCTGTGCACAGGAGTGGCGCTGTGCTGTAATACCACACACGGCCTGTGCACAGGAGTGGCGCTGTGCTGTAATACCACACACAGCCTGTGCACAGGAGTGGCGCTGTGCTGTAATACCACACACCGCCTGTGCACAGGAGGGGCGCTGTGCTGTAATACCACACACAGCCTGTGCACAGGAGTGGCGCTGTGCTGTAATACCACACACAGCCTGTGCACAGGAGTGGCGCTGTGCTGTAATACCACACACAGCCTGTGCACAGGAGTGGCGCTGTGCTGTAATACCACACACAGCCTGTGCACAGGAGGGGCGCTGTGCTGTAATACCACACACAGCCTGTGCACAGGAGGGGCGCTGTGCTGTAATACCACACACAGCCTGTGCACAGGAGTGGCGCTGTGCTGTAATACCACACACAGCCTGTGCACAGGAGGGGCGCTGTGCTGTAATACCACACACAGCCTGTGCACAGGAGGGGCGCTGTGCTGTAATACCACACACAGCCTGTGCACAGGAGTGGCGCTGTGCTGTAATACCACACACGGCCTGTGCACAGGAGGGGCGCTGGACTGTAATACCACACACGGCCTGTGCACAGGAGTGGCGCTGTGCTGTAATACCACACACGGCCTGTGCACAGGAGTGGCGCTGTGCTGTAATACCACACACAGCCTGTGCACAGGGGTGGCGCTGTGCTGTAATACCACACACAGCCTGTGCACAGGAGTGGCGCTGTGCTGTAATACCACACACAGCCTGTGCACAGGAGGGGCGCTGTGCTGTAATACCACACACAGCCTGTGCACAGGAGTGGCGCTGTGCTGTAATACCACACACAGCCTGTGCACAGGAGTGGCGCTGGGCTGTAATACCACACACAGCCTGTGCACAGGAGTGGCGCTGTGCTGTAATACCACACACAGCCTGTGCACAGGAGGGGCGCTGTGCTGTAATACCACACACGGCCTGTGCACAGGAGTGGCGCTGTGCTGTAATACCACACACGGCCTGTGCACAGGAGTGGCGCTGTGCTGTAATACCACACACGGCCTGTGCACAGGAGTGGCGCTGTGCTGTAATACCACACACAGCCTGTGCACAGGAGTGGCGCTGGACTGTAATACCACACACAGCCTGTGCACAGGAGTGGCGCTGGGCTGTAATACCACACACAGCCTGTGCACAGGAGTGGCGCTGTGCTGTAATACCACACACAGCCTGTGCACAGGAGTGGCGCTGTGCTGTAATACCACACACAGCCTGTGCACAGGAGTGGCGCTGTGCTGTAATACCACACACAGCCTGTGCACAGGAGTGGCGCTGTGCTGTAATACCACACACAGCCTGTGCACAGGAGTGGCGCTGTGCTGTAATACCACACACAGCCTGTGCACAGGAGGGGCGCTGTGCTGTAATACCACACACAGCCTGTGCACAGGAGTGGCGCTGTGCTGTAATACCACACACAGCCTGTGCACAGGAGTGGCGCTGTGCTGTAATACCACACACAGCCTGTGCACAGGAGTGGCGCTGTGCTGTAATACCACACACGGCCTGTGCACAGGAGTGGCGCTGGGCTGTAATACCACACACAGCCTGTGCACAGGAGGGGCGCTGTGCTGTAATACCACACACAGCCTGTGCACAGGAGTGGCGCTGTGCTGTAATACCACACACAGCCTGTGCACAGGAGGGGCGCTGTGCTGTAATACCACACACAGCCTGTGCACAGGAGTGGCGCTGTGCTGTAATACCACACACAGCCTGTGCACAGGAGTGGCGCTGGGCTGTAATACCACACACGGCCTGTGCACAGGAGTGGCGCTGGGCTGTAATACCACACACAGCCTGTGCACAGGAGTGGCGCTGTGCTGTAATACCACACACCGCCTGTGCACAGGAGTGGCGCTGTGCTGTAATACCACACACAGCCTGTGCACAGGAGTGGCGCTGTGCTGTAATACCACACACAGCCTGTGCACAGGAGTGGCGCTGTGCTGTAATACCACACACAGCCTGTGCACAGGAGTGGCGCTGTGCTGTAATACCACACACAGCCTGTGCACAGGAGTGGCGCTGTTTCCTCGCTGTGTGTAATGACAGTGGCTCTCAGCTCCTGTCTCATCGCCCCTGGAGTGATGCTTTTAGGCGGTGTGCAGACTGCTGAGTCATGGATGCTGCATAGCGGTATATGCTATTATTCCTGTCTACCTGCGGCCTCTCCCCAGGTCTGGCGCAGACGCGTCGCTCTGTTAATCCTTTCATGCTCTTTTCCTGCTCGCTCCGCCGCCGTGTGATGGGGCGAGAATCCGGGGATCAATACGCTAATCTACTTGGAAAGTAGCCGGTCTCCAGCCATTGGAGACCACAACCTCTACTATGGCAGGTCACCCAACTTTTCCAGGATCCTGAGCAGCAAAGGGTTAAGGGAAAATACGCAAAAGTTGGGTTTCTTAAGACAGTGATTGGCAACTGTCAGGCCATGCTTTTTGGTCACTGACACTGTTATAGAAAAATCTGATTAATAATGCAGTCTCCTTTGATCACATGCTGTGGGGGAGCCAATCACATTCTTTCTCTTCCTATATATGCTGGCTGGACTATTCCATTAATGCCGGCTATAGCTTCTCTATACTGGTCTGGTGAGGTGTTGTGATGAAGACTTACTGGTGGTCGTGGTACATCATTGCTGTGAGTGGTTGTGGTGTTATCCATTGTTGTCCTTATGTTGCTGCCTTCCTGCTCTTGCTTTTCTCCTTTTATTCTTAGTGTTTGTTTCTGTGTGTTTTCAGTGGGTCTGAGTTTTGTTTCTTCCATGTCTGTCTTTATCTGTGTTGCCATCTCACTCCTGCCTCTTTCTTCCCTGGGGAGTTAGCAGTTTCTTTCTGGTTAGGAGAATAGTAAGGCACGGGACGCCAGCATCTCCACCATCAGGGGTAATCCGGAGATTAGGGATAGCTAGGGTCCCCTAGTGTGAGGGATATTATAGGAGCCCCCCTTCCTTCACTATCCTTAGATATTTGGGTTATGGGATCAGTTTTGAAAAAAATCTGATTAGTAAAGCAGAAGTGATGTAGTATGGAACTGAGTCATGTTGTGGCGCCCCTGAGGCTTCAGTCACCACAGGGTACTGCACCTGATTTAATGTGCAGTGCTTAACCCGGATCCAGAGGAGGTTGGTACCGGTTTCACCACTTACACCATTCAAATACACAACGAGGTTTCCCTCCCCAATGGGGAACGGGCTAGGGTAAGGTCTTAAAGGTTGCCTTCAAACATGGAGGCATCACCCACTAGTGACAGGGACCTGGGGGAGGAACAGCCACCAGGGGGAGTCAGGAGCCAACACAGCAGTTAGGGAGAGTCTGCAGCAGGAGAGGAAAGGAGCAGACGTGTCTTACCGGTGCTGTGGTGGGACACTGGAGTTCACACGGTTGCCGAGGGGAGAGCTTCATTGCTCCCTCGGAACCGGCACCATACAGGGTGCAGAACCCTAGGGAAGATCATTCTCCAAGTTGGTTTTCCAGAATCTGCCGGGACGGGGAGGTTTCAAGCTTCCCTGGCCACACAAAGCCCAAAAGCACAGTGCCAGAGAGGATCCGGGGCCTTGGACACAGCCAGTCCCCACTGCGGAGCCGTAGCACCTGCAAATAGGGACAAGAGTACTACTTCAGTCGAACCGGGGTCCCCAAGTAGCTTTAAGCCACGGGGATCCAACACACCCGGGAAGGATGATGAGGGGAGTAGTGATGGTGAAGGCCTTTGGAGCCGAGGCGTAGAGCGGCGGCGGCGGTAATAAGAGTCCAAGTTAAATGCTGCGGTTCCAGGTGTCTTTACTCACTCTTTGTGCCGCTCGCTCGGGTAGTCCTGGTCACCCGCTGTGAGGTGCCCCATTGAACCCGGATTCCTTTGGAGGTCAGTCCAGTGTGGTGCTTGGTAGGCCCCTTCCTCTACCGACCACCACACCGGACTGAAAGGAATCCGGGTGCAATGGGGCCCACCACAGCGGGTGACCAGGACTACCCGAGCGAGCGGCACAAAGAGTGAGTAAAGACACCTGGAACCGCAGCATCAGACTCGGACTCTTATTACCGTTGACCCGCAACTCGGCGCCAAAGGCCTTCGCCATCACTACTCCCCTCATCATCCTCCCCGGTGGTCCTCTCCACCTGTGGGGAGCGATACCATCTTCAGCTGCTATTACCATCCGCCCCGGAGGAGAGCGACCGCAGCAGCGGCTAATCTCTGGCCGCGTACCACAGGTGGCGTCATGACAGTCATCCTACTACAACCCCCATCATCCTCCCTCCTTATTGGTGTACACGAAGCCGGGCAGGCCATCACGACATCCCAGACCACCACACCGGCCCGGTGACGAGTAACCCCGCGCCTGATTCCCTCGGCCCCCGGGTGCTACAGTGTGACCCATTACACACGAGAGATATTGGTTGTTGAAAAATCTGATTAATAATGCAGTCATCAATCAATCCACTTATATGTGACCTTCTGCTCAATGCCAGGAGGCACCGTGTAAAGCCGGTTGTGCACATGAGATAAAGCCACCCGGACTGGTCGGTAATGGCCGGTGGAGCTGTAACATGCCCGAACCTTTGTTCTCATTGAAGATTATCCTAGTGCCTTATTAATCAGATTTTTGTAGCGCCCCTAAAACCATCAGGGAGCTACAAGGTTCTGCATCTCCACCAGGATGCAGGGCCTACCCCCTTAGGGACCCAGAACCCCAGTGCTGGTACCAACAAAAACCCAGGTAATCCCAGTTTTCCCCAATAATCCCCCATACAATGGTACTTATCTAGGGTGGGACCATGGATGGCCGCCTAGAGGTGGAGCCACTCCAGTCCAGTAGTTGACCAGGTGGGAGAGGCCGACTGTGGAGAGTAGTCAGGCAAGTGTCAATGAAGTGACATCCTGACTCGGGTTGTTGGTGACCTGGTACCAAGGAGAGGTGGTTGCCGGTGGAGTGCGGTGGAGTACTCCCGGAACTATGCATCAACGGGGTACAGGACCCTAGGACAGGAAAGAGCTTCAAGCCGACCTGTTAACACCTGCACAGCAAAGGGGACCATCAAGGACCTCGGTGACCCTAGGAATCCGAAGACTCAGTAGCAAAGGGAGAACCGGGGACAGGACCAGAGACTCTAACCCCACAGGGTTCGTGCTACCGTCAGGCGGACAGAAGTGGACAAACCAACGGACGGGGACCCCCAGTGTTCCCTACCACGAGGACCCACTTACCAGAGACAGGTGCAGGGGAAGAAGGTACCAGAGATCCAAACTGGCACTGGAACGACGGGGACCTGGAGGTGAAACCAGCCGGCCTCGGGCCACCAGTTAACACCCGAAAAGTGAGTAAACCATTTGCACTGAACACCTGTCTGGATTCCTTCTTCTGACGCCCACCGCACCATACACCCGCTGGGGCAAAACCCTACTTGCGGAGGGACTATCATACTAGCTGCTCACACCATCAGCCCCCGTAGAGACATTCTGCAGCGGCGGCTCCTCTATAGGCGCAACACCGCAAGTGGCGTCACGAATAATCTCTATTCACCAATCCCCTGTAAAGATCCCCCATTACAAAAAGGGCCCAGGGCACGGAACCGGGTAACGGCCACCACCGTGACTTTCCTAAGGCGTACACTGCCCGGCACCGAGTGCCCCATATCCCTGGGTGCTACATTTTTGTGCCAAACTAAATAAAATAGATTCCAGATGTCATGTATCTGCGTCATTAGGAATGTGGTGTAAGAGGCGCTGTATACTGTGACATTAGGCACGCTGGCAGATCCAGTGCACAGCGCAGCACAGCTTCCAGCTCATCTTCTGCGCTCTTCCATTTCTTCATCCTTCCGAGTTTCTCAATAGGTCGTCATGTTTCAGGAGACCCCGGAGTGAGGACAAGTGAAATAATCACTTTCTGTCATCTTCATCTCAACATCTGTCTTCAATGAGAAGAAGAGACTTTACTCAGCGACTGGTAGAATCCCAAAAGTAACGCTTGTACTGTAAATAATCCTTTCCAGAATAATCTAGTAAATCATGTCTTACATGACACAAGAGAGCAGAGCAATAGCGATGCAGCCAGCAAGTGTAGCATCAGGTTATTAACTGGTTTCTAGAGGGAAACAATCAACAAGCAGGTTAGTGTCTGCTTGCAAATCGTGTAGCATTGTGCAGGTATCAGGATAAATCCATGTGCACGAATTCAGGGAATCAGAAAATCAGGAGTTTTTTTTTTTCCAAAAACAGTGCCCCACCTGTGCACAGGTTGTGTCTGGTATTGCAGCCTGCTGTAACCTGCTGCTATGTCACCCTTGGTGAGGTGGATAATTAAAGCCCTTAGTCCATATGAGCAGACAAATGAGCAGCAGGGTCAGTCCGCTGGAACAACAGAGGCTGGAAGAGATGAATCCATCCTGAATGTACAGAGCACAGCAGGCTTGATCAGGAGACTCACAATGAGGATGTAGCAGAGCACAGCAGGCTTGATCAGGAGACTCACAATGAGGATGTAGCAGAGCACAGCAGGCTTGATCAGGAGACTCACAATGGGGATGTAGCAGAGCACAGCTGGCTTGATCAGGAGACTCACAATGGGGATGTAGCAGAGCACATCTGGCTTGATCAGGAGACTCACAATGGGGATGTAGCAGAGCACATCTGGCTTGATCAGGAGACTCACAATGAGGATGTAGCAGAGCACAGCTGGCTTGATCAGGAGACTCACAATGGGGATGTAGCAGAGCACATCTGGCTTGATCAGGAGACTCACAATGAGGATGTAGCAGAGCACAGCTGGCTTGATCAGGAGACTCACAATGGGGATGTAGCAGAGCACATCTGGCTTGATCAGGAGACTCACAATGGGGATGTAGCAGAGCACATCTGGCTTGATCAGGAGACTCACAATGAGGATGTAGCAGAGCACAGCTGGCTTGATCAGGAGACTCACAATGAGGATGTAGCAGAGCACAGCAGGCTTGATCAGGAGACTCACAATGGGGATGTAGCAGAGCACAGCTGGCTTGATCAGGAGACTCACAATGAGGATGTAGCAGAGCACAGCTGGCTTGATCAGGAGACTCACAATGAGGATGTAGCAGAGCACATCTGGCTTGATCAGGAGACTCACAATGAGGATGTAGCAGAGCACAGCTGGCTTGATCAGGAGACTCACAATGAGGATGTAGCAGAGCACAGCAGGCTTGATCAGGAGACTCACAATGATGATGTAGCAGAGCACAGCTGGCTTTATCAGGAGACTCACAATGAGGATGTAGCAGAGCACAGCTGGCTTTATCAGGAGACTCACAATGAGGATGTAGCAGAGCACAGCTGGCTTTATCAGGAGACTCACAATGAGGATGTAGCAGAGCACAGCTGGCTTGATCAGGAGACTCACAATGAGGATGTAGCAGAGCACAGCTGGCTTGATCAGGAGACTCACAATGAGGATGTAGCAGAGCACAGCTGGCTTTATCAGGAGACTCACAATGAGGATGTAGCAGAGCACAGCTGGCTTGATCAGGAGACTCACAATGAGGATGTAGCAGAGCACAGCTGGCTTGATCAGGAGACTCACAATGAGGATGTAGCAGAGCACAGCTGGCTTGATCAGGAGACTCACAATGAGGATGTAGCAGAGCACAGCTGGCTTGATCAGGAGACTCACAATGAGGATGTAGCAGAGCACAGCTGGCTTGATCAGGAGACTCACAATGAGGATGTAGCAAAGCACAGCTGGCTTGATCAGGATCCTCACAATGATGATGTAGCAGAGCACAGCTGGCTTTATCAGGAGACTCACAATGAGGATGTAGCAGAGCACAGCTGGCTTGATCAGGAGACTCACAATGAGGACGTAGCAGAGCACAGCTGGCTTTATCAGGAGACTCACAATGAGGATGTAGCAGAGCACAGCTGGCTTGATCAGGAGACTCACAATGAGGATGTAGCAGAGCACAGCTGGCTTGATCAGGAGACTCACAATGAGGATGTAGCAGAGCACAGCTGGCTTGATCAGGAGACTCACAATGAGGATGTAGCAGAGCACAGCTGGCTTGATCAGGAGACTCACAATGAGGATGTAGCAGACCACAGCTGGCTTGATCAGGAGACTCACAATGAGGATGTAGCAGAGCACAGCTGGCTTAATCAGGAGACTTACAATGCGGATGTAGCAGAGCACAGCTGGCTTAATCAGGAGACTCACAATGCGGATGTAGCAGAGCACAGCTGGCTTGATCAGGAGACTCACAATGAGGATGTAGCAGAGCACAGCTGGCTTGATCAGGAGACTCACAATGAGGATGTAGCAGAGCACAGCTGGCTTGATCAGGAGACTCACAATGATGATGTAGCAGAGCACAGCTGGCTTTATCAGGAGACTCACAATGAGGATGTAGCAGAGCACAGCTGGCTTGATCAGGAGACTCACAATGAGGATGTAGCAGAGCACAGCTGGCTTTATCAGGAGACTCACAATGAGGATGTAGCAGAGCACAGCTGGCTTGATCAGGAGACTCACAATGAGGATGTAGCAGAGCACAGCTGGCTTGATCAGGAGACTCACAATGAGGATGTAGCAGAGCACAGCTGGCTTGATCAGGAGACTCACAATGAGGATGTAGCAGAGCACAGCTGGCTTGATCAGGAGACTCACAATGAGGATGTAGCAGAGCACAGCTGGCTTGATCAGGAGACTCACAATGAGGATGTAGCAGAGCACAGCTGGCTTGATCAGGAGACTCACAATGAGGATGTAGCAGAGCACATCTGGCTTGATCAGGAGACTCACAATGAGGATGTAGCAGAGCACAGCTGGCTTGATCAGGAGACTCACAATGAGGATGTAGCAGAGCACAGCAGGCTTGATCAGGAGACTCACAATGATGATGTAGCAGAGCACAGCTGGCTTTATCAGGAGACTCACAATGAGGATGTAGCAGAGCACAGCTGGCTTTATCAGGAGACTCACAATGAGGATGTAGCAGAGCACAGCTGGCTTTATCAGGAGACTCACAATGAGGATGTAGCAGAGCACAGCTGGCTTGATCAGGAGACTCACAATGAGGATGTAGCAGAGCACAGCTGGCTTGATCAGGAGACTCACAATGAGGATGTAGCAGAGCACAGCTGGCTTTATCAGGAGACTCACAATGAGGATGTAGCAGAGCACAGCTGGCTTGATCAGGAGACTCACAATGAGGATGTAGCAGAGCACAGCTGGCTTGATCAGGAGACTCACAATGAGGATGTAGCAGAGCACAGCTGGCTTGATCAGGAGACTCACAATGAGGATGTAGCAGAGCACAGCTGGCTTGATCAGGAGACTCACAATGAGGATGTAGCAGAGCACAGCTGGCTTGATCAGGAGACTCACAATGAGGATGTAGCAAAGCACAGCTGGCTTGATCAGGATCCTCACAATGATGATGTAGCAGAGCACAGCTGGCTTTATCAGGAGACTCACAATGAGGATGTAGCAGAGCACAGCTGGCTTGATCAGGAGACTCACAATGAGGACGTAGCAGAGCACAGCTGGCTTTATCAGGAGACTCACAATGAGGATGTAGCAGAGCACAGCTGGCTTGATCAGGAGACTCACAATGAGGATGTAGCAGAGCACAGCTGGCTTGATCAGGAGACTCACAATGAGGATGTAGCAGAGCACAGCTGGCTTGATCAGGAGACTCACAATGAGGATGTAGCAGAGCACAGCTGGCTTGATCAGGAGACTCACAATGAGGATGTAGCAGACCACAGCTGGCTTGATCAGGAGACTCACAATGAGGATGTAGCAGAGCACAGCTGGCTTAATCAGGAGACTTACAATGCGGATGTAGCAGAGCACAGCTGGCTTAATCAGGAGACTCACAATGCGGATGTAGCAGAGCACAGCTGGCTTGATCAGGAGACTCACAATGAGGATGTAGCAGAGCACAGCTGGCTTGATCAGGAGACTCACAATGAGGATGTAGCAGAGCACAGCTGGCTTGATCAGGAGACTCACAATGATGATGTAGCAGAGCACAGCTGGCTTTATCAGGAGACTCACAATGAGGATGTAGCAGAGCACAGCTGGCTTGATCAGGAGACTCACAATGAGGATGTAGCAGAGCACAGCTGGCTTTATCAGGAGACTCACAATGAGGATGTAGCAGAGCACAGCTGGCTTGATCAGGAGACTCACAATGAGGATGTAGCAGAGCACAGCTGGCTTGATCAGGAGACTCACAATGAGGATGTAGCAGAGCACAGCTGGCTTGATCAGGAGACTCACAATGAGGATGTAGCAGAGCACAGCTGGCTTGATCAGGAGACTCACAATGAGGATGTAGCAGAGCACAGCTGGCTTGATCAGGAGACTCACAATGAGGATGTAGCAGAGCACAGCTGGCTTAATCAGGAGACTCACAATGAGGATGTAGCAGAGCACAGCTGGCTTAATCAGGAGACTCACAATGAGGATGTAGCAGAGCACAGCTGGGTTGATCAGGAGACTCACAATGAGGATGTACAGAGCACTGCATGTGGAGCACAGGTGGTTAATAAAGAGCCTCACAGTGAGGATGTAGCAGAGCACAGCTGGCTTGATCAGGAGACTCACAATGAGGATGCAGCAGAGCACAGCTGGGTTGATCAGGAGCCTCACAGTGAGGATGTAGCAGAGCACAGCTGGCTTGATCAGGAGACTCACAGTGAGGATGTAGCAGAGCACAGCTGGCTTGATCAGGAGACTCACAATGAGGATGTAGCAGAGCACAGCTGGCTTGATCAGGAGACTCACAATGAGGATGTAGCAGAGCACAGCTGGTTTGATCAGGAGCCTAACAGTGAGCATGTAAATAGCAGTAAATAAATATGCAACACTTAATGCCAAGCAGCTGCTGAAAAAGCATCTATTATTTTAAGGTGCATGACTAGAAAAATCCCAAATGATTAGGTGCTGTCATGGCTCTGCTGTGAGGACTATTTTGCATTTGGAATGCTTTTATCTCGTCTCTGCTGTGCGGAGCATTTTGCATTTGAACATGCTCTGCTATGTGTATTGTGCACTTGCTGACAGGTTCTCTTTCAGCACTAGGGTCCACGCTGGTTTTGGGAGGTGCCTTCACAGATGCGCCTCGTTCCTGGTGATTGCTTTGTTTCTTTACTGGGCTTGATCTGTCTGAAATTCGCAAGTTGCACTTCCTGTTTGCTCGGTGTGCTCTTGGCTGTCTCGTGTAAGTGTTCTGATCTTGGCTTCTGACCTCAGACCTCTTCTTGACCATGTCTCTGTCTGCTCCCTGAACCTTATATGTTACCTCCCGGCTTCTGACCTCAGACCTATTCCTAACCACGTCTCTATCTGCTCCCTGAACCTCATACGTTACCTCCCGGCTTCTGACCCCGGACCTATTCCTGACCACGTCTCTATCTGCTCCCTGAACCTCATACATTACCTCCCGGTTTCTAATCTCGGACCTCTCCTGACCACGTCTCTGTCTGCTCCCTGAATCTTATACGTTACCTCCTGGTTTCTGACCTTGGACCTCTTTCTGGCCATGTCTCTGTCTGCTCCCTGAATCTTATACGTTACCTCCTAGCTTATTATCCTGGCTTGTCTGACTATCCTATTCATACTGCTTATAGTGTCTAACATCACAGGTGCATTGCCTAGTTAGGAGAGAATCAGCACCTCCACGCAAGTGTGACATTTATCTGCCTTTTCCAATCTCTCCTATACCAGTAAACTAAGATGCAGTGCTCAATGCCAAGCAGCTGCTGCAAAAACATCTATTATTTTAAGGTGCATAACTTGGAAAAATCCCAAATTATTAGGTACCTTGCTCAGTTAGGAGAGAACCAGCACCTCCACACAAGTGTGTCATTTATCTTCTGACCTCGGACCTCTTCCTGACCATGTCTCTGTCTTCTCCCTGAACCTTATACGTTACCTCCCAGCTTCTCACCTCGGACCTCTTCCTGACCACGTCTCTGTCTGCTCCCTGAATCTTATACGTTACCTCCCGGCTTCGGACCCCGGACCTATTTCTGACCACGTCTCTATCTGCTCCCTGAACCTCATACGTTCCTCCCGGTTTCTAATCTCAGACCTCTCCTGACCACGTCTCTGTCTGCTCCCTGAATCTTTTACATTACCTCCTGGCTTCTGACCTTGGACCTCTTTCTGACCATATTTCTGTCTGCTCCCCGAACCTTATACATTACCTCCCGGCTTCTGACCTCGGACCTCTTCCTGACCATGTCTCTGTCTGCTCCCTGAACCTTATACGTTACCTCCCGGTTTCTAATCTCGGACCTCTTCCTGACCACGTCTCTGTCTGCTCCCTGAACTTTATACGTTACCTCCCAGCTTCTGACCTCGGACCTCTTCCTGACCACGTCTTTGTCTGCTCCCTGAATCTTATACGTTACCTCCTTGCTTATGATCCCGGCTTGTCTGACTACCCTTTTCTTCATACTGCTCATAGTGTCGAGCATCACAGGTGCATTGGCCAGTTAGGAGAGAATCAGCACCTCCGTGCAAGTGTGACATTTATCTGCCCCTTCCAATGTCTCCTATACCAGTAAACTAAGAGGCAGTGCTCAATGCCAAGCAGCTGCTGCAAAGGCATCTATTATTTTAAGGTGCATAACTGGAAAAATCCCAAATTATTAGGTACTTTGCTCAGTTAGGAGAGAACAAGCACCTCCACGCAAGTGTGGCATTTATCTTCTGACCTCGGACCTCTTCCTGACCACATCTCTGTCTGCTCTCTGAACCTTATACGTGACCTCCCGGTTTCTAATCTCGGACCTCTCCTGACCACGTCTCTGTCTGCTCCCTGAACCTTATACGTTACTTCCCAGCTTCTGACCTCGGACCTCTTCCTGACCACGTCTTTGTCTGCTCTCTGAACCTTATACGTTACTTCCCAGTTTCTAACCACGGACCTCTTCCTGACCACGTCTCTGTCTGCTCCCTGAATCTTATACGTTACCTCCCGGCTTCTGACCCCGGACCTATTCCTGACCACGTCTCTATCTGCTCCCTGAACCTCATACGTTCCTAACGGTTTCTAATCTCGGACCTCTCCTGACCACGTCTCTGTCTGCTCCCTGAACCTTATACGTTACCTCCCGGTTTCTAATCTCGGACCTCTCTTGACCACGTCTCTGTCTACTCCCTGAACCTTATACGTTACTTCCCAGCTTCTGACCTTGGACCTCTTCCTGACTACGTCTCTGTCTGCCCTCTGAACCTTATATGTTACCTCCCGGTTTCTAATCTCGGACCTCTTCCTGACCACGTCTCTGTCTGCTCCCTGAACCTTATACGTTACCTCCCTAATTCTGACCTCGGACCTCTTTCTGACCACGTCGCTCTCTGCTCCCTGAACCTTATACATTACCTCCTTGCCTCTGACCTTGGACCTCTGCCTGACCACGTCTCTGTTTGCTCTGTGAACCGTATACGTTACCTCCTGGTTTCTGACCTCGGACCTCTTCCTGACCACGTCTTTGTCTGCTCCCTGAATCTTATACGTTACCTCCTGGCTTATGATCCCGGCTTGTCTGACTACCCTTTTATTCATACTGCTCATAGTGTCGAGCATCACAGGTGCATTGGCCAGTTAGGACAGAATCAGCACCTCCACGAAAGTGTGACATTTATCTGCCCCTTCCAATGTCTCCTATACCAGTAAACTAAGAGGCAGTGCTCAATGCCAAGCAGCTGCTGCACAGGCATCTATTATTTTAAGGTGCATAACTGGAAAAATCCCAAATTATTAGGTACTTTGCTCAGTTAGGAGAGAACCAGCACCTCCACGCAAGTGTGGCATTTATCTTCTGACCTCGGACCTCTTCCTGACCACGTCTCTGTCTGCTCTCTGAACCTTATACGTGACCTCCCTGCCCCTGTAATCTGCATTCAAACACTCTGGCCACCTCTAGACGGGAGGATGGTGAATTGAGGAGCGCATATCTTGCTGTAGGGGGGTTTGGACTCACGCCACATCCAGGGAGTCCTGTGAAGCATGTCCCTTTATTGCTGTGCACTGCGGTTTAAGATAAGTAGTCAATACCTGCTATTTTGAACAAATGTTCTACCCCCTAATTGTATAGACACCCTGACTGAAGTTGGTTACCCTGTGGGAGCCTATTTCCGGGACCATTTGGGTGTTGATTGTAACACGGAGTTCTGCTGGGATTTCTTATCCGTGTGTGGGGGAAAGTGGGGGGTCTACTCACTTGTAGTGCTGTCTGGGACCACCAGCATTTTTCATATTTATATGTTTTTTGAACTAACGACTACTGTATCTACCCCTGAAGAACCTCAAATAGATGAGGGGAAACGCGTCGGGTGTTTCTGGTTGGAGTCATCAGGTTTTGACGGGTGATTCCTTACTGGGTGATTGTACCCTACTATGTTTCCAGTTTAATTGTATTGGTCATAGTATATTTGATTTACATTCCTTAAATCTATTGTTGGTTCAATTTGAAAAAATTCTTTTCTTCTAGTAGATTATCACCTCCCAGATTGCCAGGGTCAGATTAGGGCCCGGAGGGATAGTCTTCGGTGAGCGGGGACGCCAAACTGCGCAGGCCTTAGGGTGCCGACCTCCGCAGCAAGGTAGGGGGAGATCGAGGGCTACCTTAGGGCCAGGCCCCTCTTTTGCTTTTTTCATTTGTGTATTGTGTATTATTGATATTGAAATGTTGGGGTTTCCCCTTTTTTAACTTATTAATAAAGCATTGTATTTTAGAAGTTTTTTCCGTAGCTTTATACCTTTGCACTTCTAATTATTTCTTTTGAGCATTATCAGTTAGGAGAGAACCAGCACCTCCACGCAAGTGTGGCATTTATCTTCTGACCTCGGACCTCTTCCTGACCACGTCTCTGTCTGCTCTCTGAACCTTATACGTGACCTCCCGGTTTCTAATCTCGGACCTCTCCTGACCACGTCTCTGTCTGCTCCCTGAACCTTATACGTTACTTCCCAGCTTCTGACCTCGGACCTCTTCCTGACCACGTCTTTGTCTGCTCTCTGAACCTTATACGTTACTTCCCGGTTTCTAACCGCGGACCTCTTCCTGACCACGTCTCTGTCTGCTCCCTGAATCTTATACGTTATCTCCCGGCTTCTGACCCCGGACCTATTCCTGACCACGTCTCTATCTGCTCCCGGAACCTCATACGTTCCTCCCGGTTTCTAATCTCGGACCTCTCCTGACCACGTCTCTGTCTGCTCTCTGAACCTTATACGTTACCTCCCGGTTTCTAATCTCGGACCTCTCCTGACCACGTCTCTGTCTGCTCCCTGAACCTTATACGTTACTTCCAAGCTTCTGACCTTGGACCTCTTCCTGACCACGTCTCTGTCTGCTCCCTGAACCTTATACGTTACTTCCCAGCTTCTGACCTTGGACCTCTTCCTGACCACGTCTCTGTCTGCCCTCTGAACCTTATATGTTACCTCCCGGTTTCTAATCTCGGACCTCTTCCTGACCACGTCTCTGTCTGCTCCCTGAATCTTATACGTTACCTTCCGGCTTCTGACCCCAGACCTATTCCTGACCACGTCTCTATCTGCTACCTGAACCTTATACGTTACCTCCCGGTTTCTAACCTCGGACCTCTTCCTGACCACGTCTCTGTCTGCTCCCTGAATCTTATACCTTACCTCCTGGCTTATGATCCCGGCTTGTCTGACTACCCTTTTATTCATACTGCTCATAGTGTCGAGCATCACAGGTGCATTGGCCAGTTAGGACAGAATCAGCACCTCCGTGCAAGTGTGACATTCATCTGTCCCTTCCAATGTCTCCTATACCAGTAAACTAAGAGGCAGTGCTCAATGCCAAGCAGCTGCTGCAAAAGCAACCATAATTTTAAGGTGCATAACAGGAAAAATCGTGAATTATCATGTGCGTTGTCCAGATATGGGAGAATCAGCACCTCCTTGTCCATGCTACGAGCCTTGTCCAATATCAATATATCATGTTGGATGGCCGCGTTGCCCGCCGCTAATGCGGTTCCAGGTAGAGGAATTTTGTTCTCTCCTAGGTACCATTCTCCAGCCAATCTGTTCCTCATTAGGAGGGGCAGACAGCCCGGGAAAGGGCTCAGCCTGTAATCTCCTTTCCAGTTGGTATCCATCTGCAGATGTGTAACCAGCCCTGAGTTATGCGGAGAGGACATTTATTACTGTGGCCGTGCACATTTTCCATCCCTAGAAGTAAGGTAGACTCGGTGCAGGAGCCCCCCCGTCCCCCCCGGTACTCCATGGTCACATTTTTAATGTCACAGAAGAGTTATATCGGGATGGTCCGCTGTCTGGCTCCCCCTCCGGCACGCCGGGTATGTTCGTTTATTTTACTAAGGCCTTTCTTGGAAGTCCTGATGATGATGTTAACAGCACAAAGCCATAATTGGCCCATATTAAATCAAGGAAGCGATATGTTTTCGTAAAGCCGCAGCGAAGGTGCCGGGGGAGACGGAGGAAGATCGGTGGACGCGGCGCTTTCCAGCACCTTCCAATCCAAAATCTAAAGACTTTGCCATCCCGGGAGAGCTTGGCTTCCAAATGACTTTCGCAGCTGCTCGGAGCCGCGAGGCAGCAGGTGACGGGTCTGGGTGGACGTCTTAAGTGTCCCCTCCGGGTCTGGGTGGACGTCTGAAGTGTCCCCTCCGGGTCTGGGTGGACGTCTGAAGTGTCCCCTCCGAAACAAAAGCAAGGGACGCTTGAGTCCTAACCCAGGTGTCCACCCAAAAATCATAGAATCATAGAATGGTAGAGTTGGAAGGGACCTCATCGGCCGGCGGGCCCATCACCCCAACTATATGTTATCCAGGTTATTCTTCTTCCTCAAGGACCCTAAATTGAAAAACCCCAATAAAAAAAATCCTTAGGTAGCCTTCAGATATTCAAGTTGCCTTGTTTTATTGCAATCATAAGACACCCCCCCCCCCTTTCTGGATATTTATGACCCCAACCCTTAGAGGGGGTGTCTAATTTGGAGACTTGTTTTTCAAAAACTTTGTTACGCAATTCTGAGTTATTCTCATTAAGGTTCTTAGTGTGATATCCGTCACTAGGTGGCGCTAGACACTACTTGCGTGCAGTGAATGGAGAGGTAGTCAGACAAGCCGATGTCAGAAGCCAGAAGGTAACGACAGGACAGAGACGAGGTCAAGATACAAGTCGAGGTCAGAAGCCAGGAGGTAACGACAGGACACTGGGAGCAGACAGACAGGAGGTCAAGATACAAGCCGAGGGTCAGGATTCCAGCAGAGGATGTACAGAATACAGGGAGCAGGTAGGGACATGGTCAGGAGGAGGTCCGAGGTCAGAAGCCGGCGGTAACGACAGGACACCGAAAGCAGACAGAGACAAGGTCAAGATACAAGCCAAGGGTCAGGATTCCAGCAGAGGATGTACAGAATACAGGGAGCAGGTAGGGACATGGTCAGGAGGAGGTCCGAGGTCAGAAGCCGGGAGGTAACGTCAGGACACCGAAAGCAGACAGAGAGGTCAAGATACAAGCCGAGGGTCAGGATTCCAGCAGAGGATGTACAGAATACAGGGAGCAGGTAGGGACATGGTCAGGAGGAGGTCCAAGGTCAGAAGCCGGGAGGTAACGTCAGGACACCGAAAGCAGACAGAGAAGAGGTCAAGATACAAGCCGAGGGTCAGGATTCCAGCAGAGGATGTACAGAATACAGGGAGCAGGTAGGGACATGGTCAGGAGGAGGTCCGAGGTCAGAAGCCGGGAGGTAACGTCAGGACACCGAAAGCAGACAGAGAAGAGGTCAAGATACAAGCCGAGGGTCAGGATTCCAGCAGAGGATGTACAGAATACAGGGAGCAGGTAGGGACATGGTCAGGAGGAGGTCCGAGGTCAGAAGCCGGGAGGTAACGTCAGGACACCGAAAGCAGACAGAGAAGAGGTCAAGATACAAGCCGAGGGTCAGGATTCCAGCAGAGGATGTACAGAATACAGGGAGCAGGTAGGGACATGGTCAGGAGGAGGTCCGAGGTCAGAAGCCGGGAGGTAACGTCAGGACACCGAAACCAGACAGAGAAGAGGTCAAGATACAAGCCGAGGGTCAGGATTCCAGCAGAGGATGTACAGAATACAGGGAGCAGGTAGGGACATGGTCAGGAGGAGGTCCGAGGTCAGAAGCCGGGAGGTAACGTCAGGACACCGAAAGCAGACAGAGAAGAGGTCAAGATACAAGCCGAGGGTCAGGATTCCAGCAGAGGATGTACAGAATACAGGGAGCAGGTAGGGACATGGTCAGGAGGAGGTCCGAGGTCAGAAGCCGGGAGGTAACGTCAGGACACCGAAAGCAGACAGAGAAGAGGTCAAGATACAAGCCGAGGGTCAGGATTCCAGCAGAGGATGTACAGAATACAGGGAGCAGGTAGGGACATGGTCAGGAGGAGGTCCGAGGTCAGAAGCCGGGAGGTAACGTCAGGACACCGAAAGCAGACAGAGAAGAGGTCAAGATACAAGCCGAGGGTCAGGATTCCAGCAGAGGATGTACAGAATACAGGGAGCAGGTAGGGACATGGTCAGGAGGAGGTCCGAGGTCAGAAGCCGGGAGGTAACATCAGGACACCGAAAGCAGACAGAGAAGAGGTCAAGATACAAGCCGAGGGTCAGGATTCCAGCAGAGGATGTACAGAATACAGGGAGCAGGCAGGGACATGGTCAGGAGGAGGTCCGAGGTCAGAAGCCGGGAGGTAACGTCAGGACACCGAAAGCAGACAGAGAAGAGGTCAAGATACAAGCCGAGGGTCAGGATTCCAGCAGAGGATGTACAGAATACAGGGAGCAGGTAGGGACATGGTCAGGAGGAGGTCCGAGGTCAGAAGTCGGGAGGTAACGTCAGGACACCGAAAGCAGACAGAGAAGAGGTCAAGATACAAGCCGAGGGTCAGGATTCCAGCAGAGGATGTACAGAATACAGGGAGCAGGTAGGGACATGGTCAGGAGGAGGTCCGAGGTCAGAAGCCGGGAGGTAACGTCAGGACACCGAAAGCAGACAGAGAAGAGGTCAAGATACAAGCCGAGGGTCAGGATTCCAGCAGAGGATGTACAGAATACAGGGAGCAGGTAGGGACATGGTCAGGAGGAGGTCCGAGGTCAGAAGCCGGGAGGTAACGTCAGGACACCGAAAGCAGACAGAGAAGAGGTCAAGATACAAGCCGAGGGTCAGGATTCCAGCAGAGGATGTACAGAATACAGGGAGCAGGTAGGGACATGGTCAGGAGGAGGTCCGAGGTCAGAAGCCGGGAGGTAACGTCAGGACACCGAAAGCAGACAGAGAAGAGGTCAAGATACAAGCCGAGGGTCAGGATTCCAGCAGAGGATGTACAGAATACAGGGAGCAGGTAGGGACATGGTCAGGAGGAGGTCCGAGGTCAGAAGTCGGGAGGTAACGTCAGGACACCGAAAGCAGACAGAGAAGAGGTCAAGATACAAGCCGAGGGTCAGGATTCCAGCAGAGGATGTACAGAATACAGGGAGCAGGTAGGGACATGGTCAGGAGGAGGTCCGAGGTCAGAAGCCGGAGGTAATGACAGGACACCGAAAGCAGACAGAGACAAGGTCAAGATACAAGCCAAGGGTCAGGATTCCAGCAGAGGATGTACAGAATACAGGGAGCAGGTAGGGACATGGTCAGGAGGAGGTCCGAGGTCAGAAGCCGGGAGGTAACGTCAGGACACCGAAAGCAGACAGAGAAGAGGTCAAGATACAAGCCGAGGGTCAGGATTCCAGCAGAGGATGTACAGAATACAGGGAGCAGGTAGGGACATGGTCAGGAGGAGGTCCGAGGTCAGAAGCCGGGAGGTAACGTCAGGACACCGAAAGCAGACAGAGAAGAGGTCAAGATACAAGCCGAGGGTCAGGATTCCAGCAGAGGATGTACAGAATACAGGGAGCAGGTAGGGACATGGTCAGGAGGAGGTCCGAGGTCAGAAGCCGGGAGGTAACGTCAGGACACCGAAACCAGACAGAGAAGAGGTCAAGATACAAGCCGAGGGTCAGGATTCCAGCAGAGGATGTACAGAATACAGGGAGCAGGTAGGGACATGGTCAGGAGGAGGTCCGAGGTCAGAAGCCGGGAGGTAACGTCAGGACACCGAAAGCAGACAGAGAAGAGGTCAAGATACAAGCCGAGGGTCAGGATTCCAGCAGAGGATGTACAGAATACAGGGAGCAGGTAGGGACATGGTCAGGAGGAGGTCCGAGGTCAGAAGCCGGGAGGTAACATCAGGACACCGAAAGCAGACAGAGAAGAGGTCAAGATACAAGCCGAGGGTCAGGATTCCAGCAGAGGATGTACAGAATACAGGGAGCAGGCAGGGACATGGTCAGGAGGAGGTCCGAGGTCAGAAGCCAGGAGGTAAAAACAGGACACTGGGAACAGACAGAGATGAGGTCAAGAAACAAGCCAGGGTCAGGATTCCAGGAGAGGATGTACAAAATACAGGGAGCAGGCGGGGATGGGGTCAGGAGGAGGTCCGAGGTCAGAAGCCAAGAGGTGACTACAAAGACAGGGAGACAGACAGAGAAGAGTCAACAACAGTCTAGAGTAGAGAGCCAAGATCAGATCACTAAACACTACAGGAACCGAGAGAACAACTGTTACCAGCAAGTATGACTGTCAACGTTATGGGCGAGCATGCTCCCTAGTGAAGCAGAACAAACACCTGGAATGAGGAGCATTTGTGTAGGCACTTCCCAAGACCAGTAAACCTAGAGCTGAGAGGCAACCCATCCATAGGTGCTCAAGACAAACAGCAGAGCATCCAAATCTGTAAAAAGCTGTGTGCGATGGAATGACAAGTACTGAATCTGCAGGAGAGCATGGCAGAGCATAACCACACAAGATGCTCCACGCATCAGAACCGTGACACTTCGAAAGTGCGTCTTTTGGTCTGGGAGACTACATGACAGTCCTTTGATGTACTACCTCATTTGTCCTGTGGGGGTGCTGTAGAGAAACTGAACACTTGTGGAAAGGTTTTGCTACAGATTACAGCAGATTCCTATAATAATCCAATATTCGGAGGTAATCCTAACCACAAAGTAGACAAAGCATGAATTCCGCTCTGGATATTCTGCTTGCTTTGGGCGGTTGTGAAGAGATGCCAGATACTGATCTGTGGAATGAGGCTTATCCGCAGGGCGATACCGATCACTTCCTCTGATCACTTCTCCCGTCACCATCCAGACGGTCGTATCAGCACCAGACGCAAAGCGGGTATTGTATTCTAGTAGTAAGCAGGTAGACTATATTATTAAAAAACTCGTATGTGCCTGAAAAAGACTGTATTAAGCTTGTACTAATCCTAAATAACAGTCTGTATTATACTCCAGAGCTGAACTCACCATTCTGCTGCTGCAGTCACTGTGTACATACATTACTGATCCTGAGTTACCTCCTGTATTATACTCCAGAGCTGCACTCACTATCCTGCTGGTGCAGTCACTGTGTACATACATTACATTACTGATCCTGAGTTACCTCCTGTATTATACTCCAGAGCTGCACTCACTATTCCGCTGGTGCAGTCACTGTGTACATACATTACATTACTGATCCTGAGTTACCTCCTGTATTATACTCCAGTGCTGCACTCACTATTCTGCTGGTGCAATCACTGTGTATATACATTACATTACTGATCCTGAGTTACCTCCTGTATTATACTCCAGAGCTGCACTCACTATTCTGCTTGTGCAGTCACTGTGTACATACATTACTGATCCTGAGTTACCTCCTGTATTATACTCCAGAGCTGCACTCACTATTCTGCTGTTGCAGTCACTGTGTACATACATTACATTACTGATCCTGAGTTACCTCCTGTATTATACTCCAGAGCTCCACTCATTATTCTGCAAGTGCAGTCACTGTGTACATACATTACATTACTGATCCTGAGTTGCCTCCTGTATTATACTCCAGAGCTGCACTCACTATTCTGCAGGTGCAGTCACTGTGTACATACATTACATTAATGATCCTGAGTTACCTCCTGTATTATACTCCAGAGCTGCACTCACTATTCTGCTGGTGCAGTCACTGTGTACATACATTACTGATCCTGAGTTACCTCCTGTATTATACTCCAGAGCTGCACTCATTATTCTGCAAGTGCAGTCACTGTGTACATACATTACATTACTGATCCTGAGTTGCCTCCTGTATTATACTCCAGAGCTGCACTCACTATTCTGCAGGTGCAGTCACTGTGTACATACATTACATTAATGATCCTGAGTTACCTCCTGTATTATACTCCAGAGCTGCACTCACTATTCTGCTGGTGCAGTCACTGTGTACATACATTACTGATCCTGAGTTACCTCCTGTATTATCCTCCAGAGCTGCACTCACTATTCTGCTGGTGCAGTCACTGTGTACATACATTACATTACTGATCCTGAGTTACCTCCTGTATTATACTGCAGAGCTGCGCTCACTATTCTGCTGGTGCAGTCACAGTGTACATACATTACATTACTGATCCTGAGTTACCTCCTGTATTATACTCCAGAGCTGCACTCACTATTCTGCTTGGGGAATCACGGTGTAGGCTATATGGAAAATAAATGCCATGTATTTGCAAGTAACTGAACTGTTCATGTAAATTATATTTGAAGTAGTGGACACTCCACCCTCAAGTCTGATTTTGGGGGGTGCTCACTGACATACTTGAAGCTTGTGAGCCCCAAGTATCCAGCAGTCCACCGCCCGCTCCCCACCTGGCATCTTGATCTCAGCGGAATCTGCATTCTCAGGATCAGGTGGAGTGTCAGCTCTCTGCTCCACCATTCAGCCTGTGTGGCTGAGGTCTGAGTCTCAGCAGCTGCAATTGTGGCGCCCCTGAGGCTTCTGTCGCCACAGAGGTACTGCATCTCAGCCAGAGGTGCTGTATCCCATCCCGGGTAAGAAGGGGGTCATCTACCGGTTCACACACAAAACCTGCACGCACCAATTGTTAGGTCACACACCGGGTCAGGGTTTAAGGCAGGTCCCATTAATGCTGGGAGCAGCGACCAGTGTACCTGGTTATGGAGCCTTAAGTCCCATTCACTGGCCTGAAGGGGTGGAGCCTGGCAGGGGGGAGTGTAGGAGGAGTCAGTGGCTCAGTAGGAAAAGTGGGCGGAGCTAGGTTTTAAAAAGTGACCAGTTGAGGAGAACTGGTTAGGACCAGTTAGGGCGAGTTCAGTCAGTGTGAGGCAGTCTGTCAGGGAAGTGGCAGTTGACAGGAAGATCCAGTCAGTGAGGAGTGTAGCCAAAAGGAGGTTTTATGTGAATACCCTGGGGTCCTGCTAGGCCCAAGTGACACCGACTGAAGGGATTCCAGAGTGCCACGGATGTGCGGGAGGCCTCCGTGGACTTGTTCCACCAAGAACACCGGGATGGAGGGATCTGGTCGCAAAAACGGGGACGGACCCCAGGCGAAAGAAGAAAAACATTTCCTTTAGCAAACCAACGGCCCGGGAGGTTGCTTCAGGCACCCGAGGCCACAACCTGCCACCCATCCTCTGCAAGGGGGAGCAATAAAGGACCACGGTCAGCCACCCTTTGGACAGGCTCAGTGGCGGAGGCATAGGACAGTCTAGTGAAGGTCGGCGCTAGTGAGACGATCAGGGAAGGACACGTTGAGGGGTGCACCGGTACTAACCCTTGAACTATTCGGGATCGGCGGAGGCCCACGAAAGTGAATCCGGGCATACCACGGATCAGCTGCAGTATAAACATCTTAACTGCAAGCCCCGTGCCGTCTGCTTTGTCCTGAACCTCATCAACATCCACTATGGTACCCGCTCCACCTGTGGGGAGCAAGAAACACCTCAGCTGCCATACCACCAGCCCCGGAGGTCCCGTCCAGCAGCCGTGGCTCCAAAGCCGCAATCCACAGGTGGTGTCACGAATCTTTATTAAACTTTATTACCATCATGAAGGGGGCTTCATTATTAAAAGTCACCGCCAGGATCACAGAGCCGGACCCCCGCCACCGCTGACATTCCCGGACTAGTCCGGCCCAGGTCCGAGTGCCCCCGGCCCTGGGGCGGGCGTGTCACAAGGACATCACTGGATCGCACCTGCTGCGCGGAGGCTCTGTCCACACACTGCACATTGGAGAATTGGGGCAAGGGTTTTAGTGTCATTTAGTAAATCTGGAGGAGTGTGTGGCCTCAGAATGTGTGTGGGGGAAATTGTTTGGGCATCAAACTTTATTGGGCGCAGCATACTGTGGGGGGGGGCATTGTCCAGGCATCATAATGAACATGTAGGGTATGCTATGGGGATAATTGTGTGAAGCAATTCTCTGAGAGGGTCATACGGTGGGTCAAAGGGCATTTTTGTAAGGGCTCAGCGGAGAGGTTGTTCTAAACGTCTTGGAGGGCTAGAGTTGGCACCGTAATGGGTGAGAACACGTCTTGGAGGGCTATAGGGGTACCGTAATGGTTGAGTACACATCTTGGAGGGCTAGAGGGATACCATAATGGGTGAGAACATGTATTGGAGGGCTAGAGGGGTACTGTAATGGGTGAGAAAACGTCTTGGAGGGCTAGAGGGGTACCGTAATGGCTGAGAACACGTATTCAAGGGCTAGAGGGGTACCGTAATGGGTGAGAAGATGATTTGTAGGGCTAGAGGAGTACCGTAATGGGTGAAAACACGTCTTGGAGGGCTAGCGGGGTACCATAACGGGTGAGAACACGTCTTTGAGGGCTAGAGGAGTACCATAATGGGTGAGAACACGTCTTGGAGGGCTAGAGGGGTACCGTAATGGGTGAGAACACGTATTCGAGGGCTAGAGGAGTATCGTAATGGGTGAGAACACGTCTTGGAGGGCTAGTGGGGTACCATAATGGGTGAGAACATGTCTTGGAGCGCTAGAGGGGTACCGTAAGGGTTGAGAACACGTATTCGAGGGCTAGAGGAATATCGTAATGGGTGAGAACACGTCTTGGAGGGCTAGAGGAGTACCGTAATGGGTGAGAACACGTCTTGGAAGGCTAGAGGGGTACTGTAATGGGTGAGAACACATCTTGGAGGGCTAGAGGAGTACCGTAATGGGTGAGAACATGTATTCGAGGGCTAGAGGAGTACCGTAATGGGTGAGAACACATCTTGGAGGGCTAGAGGGGTACCGTAATGGGTGAGAACATGTCTTGGAGGGCTAGCGGAGTACCATAATGGGTGAGAACATGTCTTGGAGGGCTAGAGGAGTACCGTAATGGGTGAGAACACATCTTGGAAGGCTAGAGGGGTACCGTAATGGGTGAGAACACGTCTTGGAGGGCTAGAGGGGTACCGTAATGGGTGAGAACATGTCTTGGAGGGCTAGAAGGGTACCGTAATGGGTGAAAACACGTCTTGGAGGGCTAGAGGGGTACCGTAATGGGTGAGAACATATCTTGGAGGGCTAGAGGGGTACCGTAATGGGTGAGAACATGTCTTGGAGGGCTAGAAGGGTACCGTAATGGGTGAAAACACGTCTTGGAGGGCTAGAGGGGTACCGTAATGGGTGAGAACATGTCTTGGAGGGCTAGAAGGGTACCGTAATGGGTGAAAACACGTCTTGGAGGGCTAGAGGGGTACCTTAATGGGTGAGAAAATATTCTGGAGGGCTAGAGGAGTACCGTAATGGGTGAGAACACTAAGGGGCCTCAGTCGGAGCACAGTCTGTGTACGTGATGCACTACATGTCCCTCTCCCAGTCCTTAAAAGTTGAGAGATTTGCGCTGCCATGAATGCACTTATGCGTCGTGACTCCACCAAAAAAAAATTATTTTGGGGGTTGGGGGTGCCCAGTTTAAACTTTTAATATAGGGTTCCCTTATTATCATATACGTCCTTGCTGAAGGGTATATATTATATATAGGTAAGCAATATAAAGTGTCGGTGACTGGCAGATTGGAGATTGGATGCCGGTGCCGGCCTGTGGCCTCTGGCAGAACACAGGAACCTAAATGAATTGTGGAGAGCTGGGACTGCGCAGATCGGAGGAGACAGTGATGGAGCGAGGGGCAGAGGGAAAAGCGATGAGCTGTTTCTGGCTCTAAAAAGACATTTTCATTTCAAGAGTCTTTTTTTTTTTTCTTAAAAAACAACCTGCGAGGAGTAATGACGCAGATTGGGAACAGCCCTGGGGGCTCAGCTGCTCCCCCACCTACCTCCCTCTCGTGAAGCGCTCAGGAAGAGGCCATGCAGGCTTCACCCTGATGGAGTCTGCTGTTTAGACTGGTAACTTTATCTCCATCGCAGCAACGAGCGGGGGGGACTGCAGGTACCAGCCAAGAGGGACATGTTCCCAGATCCCTATCTGTCCGCACACAGTAACCGTTTCAGCCTTGGCTCTTACCTTGCGCCTTCTTGCCCAGCGGGATGTCCTTCAGTAACGCACTATGGCACCATTCAGCGCAGGTTGACTTGTAAAGATCACTATTCATCTGTCTCTAGAACTTTGCAAAAACGTATGCACTAGTCACAGCCAGAGCTGCATTCATACTTCTGCTAATGATGACACTGTAGATTTGGAGCTTATATAATTATTCAGCGACTGTATCATAATCTGCATACAAAGCTCTACAGTAACCAAAACTGCTGTCCTCCTTTACAGCCAGGAGGCTTTTAGGTAAAATCCAGTCCACGGGGCGGTAGTCAAGGGTACTCGTGATGCACCTGGTGCTGGTTGGGTGTGTGGACTTTTACTGTGTGGGTTGGGAACCCCTGTAGGCCACATACTGCCACTGTCGTTGACTGGCCAGGATGGATGACGAACAAGGAGACCAACTGTTCACCTTACACCACAACTCTTTACTGGACGGTTCATTGTCGTTGACAACTTTACCCTCCATATATTGGCACGTATCTTCCAGAATGTCACATTTTCACTTTGCATTAACAGACACAGTTCAACTTCCCTCTGGGTTGCGTCCGATCTAGCTTGGTCAGTGAGTCCCAGTGCAACCCAGTCCAGCGTTACAGCACACACCATGACAGTCACCTTCCCCTCCTGCAGTCCCATGTCCAGTCTTCTCAGGGGTCCAATAATGACCGGAGTAAACCTTTAAACATCTGGACATCTAGCAGGACACCGCTTGGTTGGTTGACTACGTCACATGCCAGTAGAGGTTAACCCGGTATCTTGACGATTATGTTGCCTGGCCACTTGAGTCCTGCACCAGTAGAAGTCACTCGGTACATTGATGGCTACAGAGCCTGTCCACTAGAGTTCCACACTCTTGGAAGTCTTCCGGTACCTTGACAGTTACAGAGCCTGGCCACTAGACTTCTGCACCAGTAGAAGTTACCCGGTAACTTGGCGGTTTTAGAAACTGGCCACTATAGTTCCACACTAGTAAAAGTCACTAGTACCTTGATGGTTATGGAGCCTGGCCACAACAGTAGAAGTCACCAGTACCTTAATGGTTACAAAACCTGGCCAATACAGTTCCGCACCGGTAAAAGTCACACGGTACCTTGAAGATTACAGAGTCTGGCCTCTAGAGTTCTGCACTAGTAGTAGTAACGAGTACCTCGACAGTTACAGAACATGGCCACTATAGTTCCGCATCAGTAGAAGTCACTAGTACCTTGACGGTTACGAAGCCTGGCCAATAGAGATCCGCACCGGTAAAAGTCACACGGTACCTTGACGATTACAGAGTCTGGCAACTTGAGTTCTACACTAGTAGAAGTCACACAGTACCTTGATGGTTATGGAGCCTGGCCACTATAGTTCCACATCAGTAGAAGTCACCAGAACCTTGACAGTTATGAAGCGTGGCCAGTAGAGTTCCGCACCGGTAAAAGTCACATGGTTCCTTGACAATTACAGAGCCTGGCCACTAGAGTTCTGCACCAGTAGAAGTCATCAGTACCTTGATGGTTATTGAGCCTGTCTACTAGACTTCTAGACCAGTAGAAGTCACCCAGTACCTTGACAGTTACAGAGCCTGTCTACCAGAGTTCCGCACCAGTAGACGTCACAGGTACCTTGATGGTTACAGAGCCTTGCCACTGGAATTCTGCATCAGTAGAAATCGCCTGGTACCTGAAGGTTATGGAGCCTTGATGTTAGGGGTCTGTCCTCCGGCTCTCACAATCTGGGGTCTCTCCGTTCGAGGATCAGACTCTAGTTACAACGCTGTTCACACCTGTGTCTCCGGCCTCTCTAGAAATTCACGCTTTCTTGCCTTTTGTCTCCTTCGCTTTGTTGCCACAAACCACGCACTGTATGTGACCTACATTATGTCTGGCACGTTCGCTCACTAGGCCTTACCTGACTCTTTCCAGAATAAACCATCCTCTTCCTGTCAGCTGAAACCCCCCAAGGTGGGCTAGCTCCAACACTTTACTGTATCTGTCCCTGCGGTCTGTTGCTGGGCAGACTTAACCTTTCACCCACATACCATTCTCATATATATGCAATACATTACATGTTACATTATCAACCCTGCTACATCTTACACATTATACCTCACATAATATCACATTACATGGCACAATATATGCAAAAGACGAAGGACATTCACACTATAGTACATGAATAGACAATAACGCAATTGATGTCTTCAGGGGCAGGAACACGACCATTATTGTCGACCACTCTTACATATGCAGCCCCCTATAGTTATACCCCCGCATCAGACTATAATAAGATCTCTGGTGTGAAAAATACATTTCCCACAATGCATAGCAGCAAATTGGACAACAACCAAAAAACAGAGATTCTGATATTTGCTAATTCCCTGATGTCAGTGCAGATACTGAACCAGCAGGGGGTGATATCAAAGTATAGAGTAGTAATGTATTATAATTCCAGCACACACCAATTACGGCTCCGGTCAAATCTGCATCGAAGCCTCCATTGCAAATTCTTCCTTGATTGCTTTTTTAGCACTATTTTTTTCCCATAAAATGACAGACGGCATGATGGAAACCAGACTGACCCCCATTATAGTCACTTGGTGTCTGTCATATGATGGATCTGACTTTGCCGTCATTCTCTTATTTCTGTTCCTAGGAAGGATCAGAAAAAAAAGAAAATGTGAGCGGAGCAGATAAGAACCAGAGTTTTGGAGTAATGGCGCCATCTAGTGTTCTGTTGTGTGTACTGAGAAATCGAGCTTGGAAGCTGCCGGCAAAATGAGCCATGAAACGTATTGGGGGGGTGTAACAATGTATTCTTATTGCATTGATATACCCACAATGAACATTTTGTATAATTTGCATGTTGATTTACTACAAAGCAGCTATTGATTGTATTCTTGTAATAGAACCTATGCAGCCATAACACTAGTTGAGCCAAAATACTAGCACCTTCTATAGCTCGACAGCAAGGAAGACAAAAGCTCTGTCAGGAAGAAGAAAAAAGGAAAGGAGTTTCAAGGAAGACAAAAGCTCCTTCAACAAGAAGAAGAAAAAAGAGGGGGTTCAAGGAAGACATAAGCTCCATCAGTAAGAAGAAAAAAGGAAAGGGGGGTTCAAGGAAGACAACATCTCCATCAGCAATAAAAAAAGGAAAGGGGGGTTTAAAGAAGACTAAAGCTCCATCAGCAAGCAGAAAAAAGGAAAGGGGGTTCAAAAAAGACAAAAGTTCTGTCAGCAAGCAGAAAAAAGGAAAGGGGGGTTCAAAAAAAGACAAAAGCTCCATCAGCAAGAAGAAAAAAGGAAAGGGGGTTCAAGGAAGACAAAAGCTCCATCAGCAAGAAGAAAAAGGGAAAGGAGGTTCAAGGAAGACAAAAGCTCCTTCAGCAAGAAGAAGAAAAAAGGGGGGTGTTCAAGGAAGACATAAGCTCCATCAGCAAGAAGGAAAAAGGAAAGGGGGGTTCAAGGAAGACAAAATCTCCATCAGCAATAAAAAAAGGAAAGGGGGGTTTAAAGAAGACTAAAGCTCCATCAGCAAGCAGAAAAAAAGGAAAGGGGGTTCAAAAAAGACAAAAGCTCTGTCAGCAAGCAGAAAAAAGGAAAGGGGGGTTCAAAAAAGACAAAAGCTCCATCAGCAAGAAGAAAAAAGGAAAGGGGGGTCAAGGAAGAAAAAAGCTGCATTAGCAAGAAGAAGAAAAAAGGTAAGGGGGTTCAAGGAAGACAAAAGCTCCATTAGCAAGAAGTAAAAAAGGAAATGAGGGGCTCAACGAAGACAAAAGCTCCATCAGCAAGAAAAAAAAAGGAAAGGAGGGGCTCAACGAAGACAAAAGCTCCATCAGCAAGAAGAAAAAAGGAAAGGGGGTCAAAAAAGACAAAAGCTCCATCAGCAAGCAGAAAAAAGGAAAGGGGGGGTTAAAAAAAAGACAAAAGCTCCATCAGCAAGAAGAAAAAAGGAAAGGGGGGTTCAAGGAAAACAAATACTCTATCAGCAAGAGGAAAAAAGGAAAATGGGTTGTTAAAGGGATGTTCTATGTCTAGACAACCCTTTATGCCTAACCCCAGCCTAAAATAAAAAAAAACCTGCATTTTTTGTTCTCCTGGACTGGTGTATAACCTCCTATGTTGGCACTCCTTCCCCCATGAACAATATCACAGGACCGCTGCAGTCAATCATCAGCAGGATTCACTATTCCATCAGAGCGGAAGTCCGTAGTGAAGGTTGCAGCCCATCAGTAGCCATCAATTGGCTGCAGCAGTCACGAGACATTGCTTATGTCCCACGACTACAGTGGGCACCAAGTTATTGGGGGCCACTACTCTAGTGGGCTAGTCTGATGCTGCATTGTCTTCATTTGTAATATTGTCACCACATGTTCCCATTGAGGGTCACATCTGATGGGCCCAAAATACGGTGGATTGACCACGATGTGAATCGGTTCTTACAAATATTGAGTAAATGCATTATTAGAAAATTGACACTAGAGGGCGCTCCAACTACAGATGATAAATGAGTCATCTCAAGACTGTGCTGCCAAAATGTGACCACAATATAGTTTTTTCCATTCTTGTAAAGTTATTTTATGGTCTTTATGTGACTTTCTTACTTTTTTTTGTCTTTTTACTATAATATATAGAGATATCTCTGTATATGCCAGCACAATATGCCTGTAAAGAAGAAGAATATTATATAGATCTTTGCACAGAAAAAATATTCTCTCATAGACAACAGTGCAGCCTGTGACTCATTGTTAGTGTTTCTGTCATTACACTTTAGATTACAAAATGTAGTCTTTATGTGACTTTTCTGCTTTTTTTTTGTCTTTTTACTATGATATATAGAGATATCTCTGTATATGCCAGTACAATATGCCTATAAAGAAGAAGAATATTATATAGCTCTTTGCACAGAAAAAATATTATCTCACGGATAACAGTGCAGCCTGTGACCCATTGTTAGTCTTTCTGTCTTTTAGAGTTTAGGTTATAAAATTAAGACCCGGAAAGACCAGTTATAAGAAACAGCTAAAATACACAATTTTTATTAAAGCTTTTTACTGATCACATTAAATAGTGTTCACAGTTTTGTACCAGTTGCTACAATTTCAAGGATACCAAATATGCTTACATCATTTATAGTTTTATGTAAAAATAGATATAGATCTTTGCACAGAAAAAAATATTCTATCACCGATAACAGTGCAGCCTGTGGACCATTGTTAGTGTTTCTGTCCTTACACTTTAGGTTACAAAATTAAGTCTTTATGTGACTTTTTCTACTTTTTTGTCTTTTTACTATAATTTATAGATATCTCTGTATATGCCAGCACAATATGCCTGTAAAGAAGAAGAATATTATATAGATCTTTGCACAGAAAACATATTCTCTCATAGATAACAGTGCAGCCTGTGACTCATTGTTAGTGTTTCTGTCCTAACACTTTAGGTTACAAAACTATAGTTATATGGTCCCAAGTCCCAATGTTGAGGTTGTCCAATCAGATCATATCCATGGAGTGTTTATGTGAAGTTCTCCATATGTTCTAGAATATCCAGGTTTTCTGGAGAACTTTCCATACATCTTGTCCCACCACGTAAGAAGGCCAGACAAAGCCGGTTGAGTTTATGTTCTAGAACATCCAAGATCTTCGGAGAACTTTCCATACATCTTGTCCCACCATGTGGGTAGACCAGACAGAGTCGGTTGGGTTTATGTTGTAGAACATCCAGGTTCTCCGGAGAACTTCCCATACATCTTGTCCCACCACATGAGAAGGCCAGACAAAGCCAGTTGGGTTTATGTTGTAGAACATCCAGGTTCTCTGGAGAACTTTCCATACATCTTGTCCCACCACGTGAGAAGGCCAGACAAAGCCGGTTGAGTTTATGTTTTAGAACATCCAAGATCTTTGGAGAACTTTCCATACATGTTGTCCCACCACACAAGAAGGCCAGACAAAGCTGGCTGGGTTTATGTTCTAGAACATCCAGGTTCTCCGGAGAACTTCCCATACATCTTGTCCCACCACGTGAGAAGGCCAGACAAAGCCGGTTGGGTTTATGTTCTATAACATCCAGGTTCTCCGGAGAACTTTCCATACATGTTGTCCCACCACGTGAGAAGGCCAGACAAAGCCGGTTGGGTTTATGTTCTATAACATCCAGGTTCTCCGGAGAACTTCCCATACATCTTGTCCCACCACATAAGAAGGCCAGACAAAGCCAGTTGGGTTTATGTTCTATAACATCCAGGTTCTCCGGAGAACTTTCCATACATGTTGTCCCACCACGTGAGAAGGCCAGACAAAGCCGGTTGGGTTTATGTTCTATAACATCCAGGTTCTCTGGAGAACTTTCCACACACCTTGTCCCACTACACAAGAAGGCCCGTTGGCTTGGTTCAACATACAATGCCACTCTCTAGGTAGGGGTCACCTAGTACATGAATAACTTTCACATGATCTCCCTTGACCTCAAATGTCTCCGGGACTTGTCCGGTCTTATACACAAGTTCCAGTAGCTCCTTGGCTATGATGGTAGACTCTGTCTGCATGGTCACCTTTTCTTCTTGAGGCATTATCTCCGTTTGATGGACATTACCAAGGCTTACAGGTTTTCGTATTGTGCAGTGTGGCAAGTGTTCCTTTCTCCGAGTTATGACCGACACAGAAAAGACCCCTGAGGTCATGATGTCTCTGAGGGTCTGGACTTTTGTGACCTGTCTAATCACAAGATAACCTTGGCTTTGCCTTGATAGAAGAGCAACTACATTCTTGGAGAAGCACACTAGAGTCTTGACTGCATCTTCCTTGGCCACGGCCAATACTGTGATGGTCTCCTCTTGGCTCTTGGCTAATGTCTCTAAGGTCAGTTGGGTAGACCGAGGCTGGATGTAGAGGAGGGGATGGAAATGGGCCTCTTTTCTGGAAAAGTTACCCAATTTTCTTAAAGGGACAAAGGCTGTGCCAGTCTGGGACAACAAAGGAAGAACGGAGATGAAGATAAGGAGCAGCGCGGCCGCCAGACTAATGGAAGGAAAGAAGTCGGAGTCTTCAGGAGTCAACGCTCTTGAGGGAGAAGGCTCTGGGCATCCTTCCTGGTGGAGCTTCTCAGATTCTGTATGGTGGACGCTGTCAGCCATCTTGTCGGCATCTGAAGAGACAAAATGTAAGAAAGTAAGCCGATGCGTAAAGGATACACTCATGGGAAGAGGTATGTTTTACAATAGTCATGTCGCCAATGCGCCACTTAGATGTACATTTGAACACCAGGCTTTGTTATGAGACGGGACATCCCAGTGTTACGCACCAGAAGCCGGAAAGTGCTCTCCGAGAGGCTTCTGGGCACCTTGGATATCTGCCACCACTGAAAGTCCGGGAAGTCTCCCCTTTTTCTGAGGACCTCCAGAACTTTCAGGGAGTTTTGGCATATATGGATATTACACTTTCTACTCACCCATTGTACAGATTCCCTTTAACGAGAGCATAAAGAGTTACAAATTCTGTTGTGGTCGGCATTCCACGATCTGACTGCTCTAACTGTAAAGAACCCTTTCCTATTTAGCTGCCGAAATCACCTTTCTTCCACCAGCAGTGAGTGCTCCCTGGTCCATCACTACCTCTTGTGGTCGGCATTCCACAGTCTGACTGCTCTAACTGTAAAGAACCCTTTCCTATTTTGCTGACAAAATCACCTTTCTTCCACCAGCAGTGAATTCCCCCTTGGTCCATTACTACCTGTTGTGGTTGGCATTACACAATCTGACTGCTCTAACTGTAAAGAACCCTTTCTTATTTAACTGGTAAAATCACCTTTCTTCCACCAGCAGTGAATGCCCCCTGGTCCATTACTACCTCTTGTGGTCGGACATTCCACAATCTGACTGCTCTAACTGTAAAGAACCCTTTCCTAGTTAGCTGCTGAAATCACCTTTCTTCCACCAGCAGTGAATTCCCCCGGTCCATTACTACCTCTTGTGGTTGGCATTACACAATCTGACTGCTCTAACTGTAAATAACCCTTTCCTATTTAGCTGCCGGAATCACCTTTCTTCCACCAGCAGTGAATTCCCCCGGTACATTACTATCTCTTGTGGTCGGCATTCCACAATCTGACTGCTCTAACTGTAAAGAACCCTTTCCTATTTAGCTGCTGGAATCACCTTTCTTCCACCAGCAGTGAATTCCCTCTGGTCTATTACTATCTCTTGTGGTCGCATTCCACAATCTGACTGCTCTAACTGTAAAGAACCCTTTCCTATTTAGCTGCTGGAATCACCTTTCTTCCACCAGCAGTGAATTCCCTCTGGTCTATTACTACCTCTTGTGGTCGGCATTCCACAGTCTGACTGCTCTAACTGTAAAGAACCCTTTCCTATTTAGCTGCTGAAATCACCTTTCTTCCACCAGCAGTGAATGCTCCTGGTCCATTACTACCTCTTGTGGTCGGACACAATCTCACTGCTCTAACTGTAAAGAACCCTTTCCTATTTCTGAGATCCTCCAGAACTTTCAGGGAGTTTTGGCAATTACGGATATTACACCTTCTACTCATCCATTGTACAGTCCGGTGCATTGGGCCACTTTATTCGGTAAATGTGAACCCTATGGATAAAATCTTATGAAGACAAGAATCAGTAACACTTTCCTTAATCAGGGGACTCATTATCATTGCCACGAGCAGACGCAGAGACAAGTCACAGCACAGATCTCAGGAATGTCTGTCATTTCCCCTTAAAAAAAAAACAAATGAAAAAAAAACAAACCAATTTTAATCCAGTTGGCTCGGAGTGTGTGACGACCGCTATAGGAGCTGTAATGGCGGCCTCATTGGTTGTCACCTCGCTTTCCCATGATAAAATATAGTGAAAAGATGTATTTGGGGCTAAAAATCATTTTTGCAATTGCGTTGCATTAAATATTTTGCACCGTTTTGCTTTTACAGGCTTTCTGCCTATGCACAGAGTACTCAGCTGCCAATCAGAGATGTGGATGGTGATATTCAGAGCTCAGCATTCAGAGAACAGCAGATAAAATAGTGATTTTAGCAAAACTGCAGCAAGCCATCCAGTAAGTGAGACATCACTGGAATCAGGATCTCTGTAGTAGAGATTAGTGGCAGGTTCTGGGTCACCCTCAGGTGGGGGAGGGGAATTACATCAGAGCTAGGACAGGAGTTAGGGTCACGTTGGTGACTCAGACCTCACTACTATCTAGCGTACCTCTGAGCTGAGGGACAGCGCAGGATCTGCAGTCTGAGGGTCAGCTCAGGTGTACTGGTCCTGTCATCCGGTCCCTGTTACACTCTGCCCCTACATCATGTTGCTGTCAAATGGGACAGCAAAAATCTGCTGACAGATTCCCTTTAAGGAGAGCTCATAAAAAGACAGAGTTACAAATTCTGTTGTCTTTCAATCTGAAAGAGCTCACTGATGGAGTCTCAGTTAACTCACACTGTCTCTTTCTGAATGCAGAATAACACAAAGACTATAGAAGGTAAACGGGGGGGGGGGGGGATTTAAAGAAACCCAATTATTTTCAGCTGAAAATACATGCAATTAAAGGGGTCTTCCACTATTGTTTACAATCTACAATCTAACTGTAAAGAACCCTTTCCTCTTTAGCTGCCGGAATCACCATTCTTCCATCCGCAGTGAATGCCCCCTGGTCCATTACTACCTCTTGTGGTCGGCATTCCACAGTCTGACTGCTCTAACTGTAAAGAACCCTTTCCTATTTAGCTGCCAGAATCGCCTTTCTCTGGGGGAATTATGCCACTTATCGGTGAATTTCAGCCTCCGATCCGCTGGAACCTGACTCTTGATGGCTTAGTATCCACTTACTGACTGTTCCCAGCAATTGTAGAGTAGAAATGCAGAACAATGTGCGACACCGGCTGGAATGATGGACAACTTGTTTGTCTGGTTATGGAGTCAACAAAAAAAAAAAGCCTGGAATGTGGATGAGGCGGCCCCCGGAGAAACGAGTTCTCCCAAATTCTTTTCACCGAAAGTATAAATCTCACATGGTGAGTACATTTTGGAGGGACCGGCCGACCACCTCGCCTGGCATCAGCTTACCCTACTCAGAACCAAAAATACATGTGCCTGGCAGGCTAGGAATGGCCATCGAAAGACCCCCATTGAAAGTGCATGGGCCTCTGTATAACGTATACTGCGGTCAGTGGGTGACTGATGGGGGCTGCAGTTGGGTGAAGTGTAGACTTTGATCACTGCTCCGGCCGGTTATAGGCTTTGTTGGCTCCTGGTTGCGCAGGCACGCCGCCCTCTTAATACCTTCACCCAAATTCACGCCAACCCTTGGCCTGCAGGGATGGATTAGCAGCCAAGGTAATTACTGTACTTAATATCCCGATTAATGCGTTAATAAACCAGAAGCGCTGATAATCTCCTTGGCGGAGACTCAAGTCCTATCTGGTGCTGCCCAAGAATCCCAACCGATTTAAAGGGGAACTCCACCTAAATCTATACAGCGCCTGTCTCATATCATAAAGCTGGACTGTGCCCTTCAAAAAGGCAGCAGGCCCATGCAAATAACATGGATGTCCACTTTTTCTGAGATCCTCCTGAACATCTAGAGAGTCTATTCTTCCATTTTATCAATGTGATCTAAAAGGTGAGGTCAACCTAGCGGGGTTAATCCTGTTCGATCACACATATGGAACTTAAAGGGTTAATTCCGTCTTCATATCAAGGGGTATCGTCGGATAGTGCATGTAAATACAAGCAATTCTGCAATTTACTGCTTATTAAAATTTTCAACCGTTCGCAAGATATTAGCACTTTTCTTTCGTTTACAGCTTGTTGCCTTGGAGACCGACCACTGCTACTAGATATCAGAATATGCACAGTGCTTACAAGCTCTTGACTCTCAAGCTTGTAAGCACTGTTCTGAAGCTGGTCAGGGATCACTAGAGCTGTCCGTTACCTCCTAATCCAAATTCGGTGCAGTGTTTACAAGCTAGAAAGTAATGGTGGTCGGTCTCCTAGGCAACGAGCTGTAAACAAAAGGAAAAGTGTTAATATCTCAAGAACGGTTTTAAATTTTAATAAGCAGTAAATTGCAAAATTGCTTGTTTTTATATGCACTATCCACAACAGTATCTATCTATGAAAATGAGAATAACCCTTTAAATGTCTCAGAAGTGGCCATCTGGACATTGATAGCTACAAGGGAAGTCACATGACTACTATGGGGTCCAAGGGGGAAGGGGGCCTGGTTCTATACTGCTTCCTATGTACTGACTTATTCTATAATATATCTGCACCAGAATTATAGATTTGTTTTGTCTGTTTTGATAAAGGATACAATTGCAGCTACCTGCAGCCACCACTAGGGGGAGCTCTCTGCATATAGATGTACACAGCTGTGATAAAATGATAAAATTCCAGTTACCTGCAGCCACCACCAGGGGGAGCTCTCTGCATATAGATGTACACAGCTGTGATAAAATTCCAGTTACCTGCAGCCACCACTAGGGGGAGCTCACTGCATATAGATGTACACAGCTGTGATAAAATTCCAGTTACCTGCAGCCACCACTAGGGGGAGCTCACTGCATATGGATTCGTACATTATTGAGCTTAAAGCACCACTCTGGTGTTTTTAGTTTTTTTCACCTCTGGAGTGGCACTTTAAATCTAAGTCTTATACTCACCCTCTGGTGTCTTCCCCTTTTTTCGGCGTTGGTCCTATCCTATGGTGCCATTTTGTAACTGTAACTTCTGGCCGGACATCAGGGGTAACAGTCACAAGCTCTCAATGCAACTCTATGAGAGCGACAACGAGGCTCTCATAGACTTATATTGAGTTCTGACCTCCGGCATGCTCTATGAAACACTGGAGCTGCCGTCAGGTCACAGAAGACAGGCCGGAACGGCACATAAAACCGATGAAGATGATGGCAGATAAGTATAAGACTGGGGGCAGTGGCTTAGATTTACAGCAGCACTCCAGCGGGGAAATAAAAAAAAGGCTGGAGTGGAGCTTAATAATATATAAATCCATATGCAGTGAGCTCCCCCTAGTGGTGGCTGCAGGTAACTGGGATTTTATCATTTTCTCTACCAAAAAAGGTGCTTTAAGCTCAATAACGTATAAATCCATATGCAGTGAGCTCCCCCTAGTGGTGGCTGCAAGTAAGTGGGATTTTATCTACCAAAAGTGGTGCTTTAAGCTCAATAATGTATACATCCATATGCAGTGAGCTCCCCCCAGTGGTGGCTTAAGGTAACTAGGATTTTATCATTCTAACACAGGGATATCCACATGATAGATATTGTCTAGATCCTGTATCTTGACGGATTGCCTGACCATTGTTACACTTTACCTCACTAGCTATAAAACCAACTCAACAGGTTTGTCTAACGCTGGCATATTCCTCCACCACGACCGGGAGTGACCCACAGAAGCCCCGGTATAATGTAAACTCTGAAACAACAAACTGGGAAGTGGTGTACCCAAGTATACAGATATAATGCCAGCGATCAGGGGTGTATATAGACTACCCCAGAAAGTATACATACCCCCCGGAGGTCACCAGCTATGACCCCCGCTGTTTACGCTGATGGCTCAGGACTGATTCTGGTGTCCACCAGTCAAGTCTTCACACCCCAACTGGAAGCACTGGTCTGCGGTGTCTCCACGTGATCTCTAAACTGGTTTTATCTTTCCCTTTCCAAGAGAAAGCAAATTACCATAAATTATGTAAAGATGAGAAGACGGATAATAAAAGGCCGAACGAGGACAACATGGCGAGAGAGTTCCCCCCCAGGATCTGAAATAGTCAAACAAAGCCTCGCGGACCCCCTAATATACCCTCCAAAAAACAGACGCTGGATTAGACCTAAAAAAAAAAGGTCCAACAAAAATTTATAAATGCCAGTTCACAGATCTCCACCTGGCCAGTAAATTACTGGCACAACAGGTATTAGAATATAGAGGTTGTTTGAAAACAGTGAGTGGTCAGGTTACATCCTCCTTGAACTGAATATTAATTATTATCCCTAATATAGTAGAAAACCATGGGAAAAAAAAGACTCCAGATTACAACCGTCCAATAAAAATATACAAATGCCAGTCCGCAGGTTACCACCTGGCCAGTAAATTACTGGCATAGGCTGTTTGAAAACAGTGAGTGGTCAGGTTACATCCTCCTTGAACTGAATATTAATTATTATCCCTAATATAGTAGAAAACCCTCTAAAAAAAGACTCCAGATTAGAAAGGTCCAATAAAAATATACAAATACCAGTCCGCAGGTTACCACCTGGCCAGTAAATTACTGGCATAGGCTGTTTGAAAACAGTGAGTGGTCAGGTTACATCCTCCTTGAACTGAATATTAATTATTATCCCTAATATAGTAGAAAATCCTCTAAAAAAAGACTCCAGATTAGACCGCCTTAAAAAAAAAAGTCCAATAAACATATATAAATGCCAGTCCGCAGGTTACCATCTGGCCAGTAAGTTACTGCCACAACAGATATTAGTATATAGAGGCCATTTCAAAACAATAAGTGCTCAGGTTACATCCTCTTTGAACTGAATATTACTATCCCTAATGTAGTAGAAAATTCTCTAAAAATAAAAGACTCCAGACTAGGTCCCCTTAAAAAAAAAAATCCAATAAATATATATATATAAACGCCAGTTCGCAGGTTGCCACCTGGCCAGTAAGTTACTGGCACAACAGGTATTAGTATATGGAGGCCATTTCAAAACAGTGAGTGGTCAGGTTACATCCTCCTTGAACTGAATATTAATTATTATTACTAATATAGTAGAAAACCATGAAAAAAAGACTCCAGATTAGAAAGGTCCAATAAAAATATACAAATGCCAGTCCGCAGGTTACCACCTGGCCAGTAAATTACTGGCACAGGCTGTTTCCAGTGAGTGGTCAGGTTACATCCTCCTTGAACTGGATATTAATTATTATCTCTAGTATAGTAGAAAATCCTCTAAAAAAAAGACTCCAGATTAGATCTCCTTAAAAAAAAAGGTCCAATAAAAATATATAAATGCCAGTCCCAAGGTTGCCACCTGGCCAGTAAGTTACCGGCACAACAGGTAGTATATGGAGGCCGTTTCAAAACAGTGAGTGGTCAGGTTACAGCCTCCATGAACTGAATAGTAATCCTTTCCATCTCTATAGATATCAGCAGTCAGGACTAGGATGAGTGTGGGATTGGTACCAGCGCCCCCCTAAACAGCCCTACTATGGACCCTGACCCCTGGTTACTGATGTCTGCAGACCCCTGGTTACCCCTGCCTCCCTGACTGTAGGGTCCACAGATCCCTCTTACTTTCTATCAGTCTTGCCTGGACTGCTCCTTTAATTACACACATACACTTGTGGCTCTGTAGAAGCCGCACATCCAATGTCTATGCTGGGAGTTGTAGTTCTACACCAGCTGCAGCAGTCTGTATTCTGAATGTAGTGCTGCAGAGTAGTGGGGGCAGAGGCTGGAGGACCCCAGTCTGTGTCCGGGGCAGAGATATTCAGAGGACTTACCCCAGCGGCAGCGAGAGCTCTGTGATAGATGCAATGGAGCCTCCTCCAGGTAGAGGTGAGTGCGGCACAGCTAACACGCCCCGCCCTCCTGGAGACCTAACACAGCACAGCTCCCCCCCTCCCCCTCTCTGCTACAGAACTGCTCTGTACATAGGTCCGTCCTGCTCCAAGTCCAGACATGAGATTCACTCCTCTTATATACACATATACAAAAGTGATATATACACATACAGTGCCAAAACCCCCCACTACACAGAGCCAATAATGCAGCCATACATTGCTAATAATACAGCCATACAGTGCTAATAATACAGCCATACAGTGCTAATAATACAGCCATACAGTGCTAATAATGCAGCCATACAGTGCTTATATTACAGCCATACAGTGTTAATCATACAGCCATACAATGCCAATAGTACAGCCATACAGTGTTAATCATACAGCTATACAGTACCGATAATACAGCCATACAATGCCAATAGTACAGCCATACAGTGTTAATCATACAGCTATACAGTACCGATAATACAGCCATACAATGCCAATAGTACAGCCATACAGTGCTAATCATTCAGCAATACAGTACCAATAATACAGCCATACAGTGCCAATAATACAGCAATACAGTGCTAATAATACAGCCATACAGTGGCAATAATACAGCCATACGGTGCTAATAATACAGCCTTTCAGTGCTAATAATACAGCCATACAGTGCTAATCATACAGCAATACAGTACCAATAATACAGCCATACAGAGCCAAAAGTACAGCTATACATAACCAATAATACAGCTATACAGTGCCCAATAACACAGCCATACAGAACCAATAATACAGCTATACAGTGCCCAATAAAACACTGTACAGCACCAATAATACAGCTATACAGAACCAATAATACAGCCATACAGAACCAATAATACAGCTATACAGTGCCCAATAATAACACTGTACAGCACCAATAATACAGCTATACAGTGGTAATAAAACAGCCATACAGTGTCAATAATACAGCCATACAAAGCCAAAAGTTCAGCCATACAGAGCTAGTTCAACTATACAGTGCCCAATAATAACACTGCACAGAACTAATAATACAGCCAAACAGAGAGAATAATCGAGTCATACAGTACCAATAATACAGCCATACAAAGCCAAAAGTACAGCTATACAGAACCAATAATACAGCTATACAGTGCCCAATAATAACACTATACAGCACCAATAATACAGCTATACAGAGCCAATAATACAGCCATACAAAGCCAAAAGTACAGCAATACAGAACCAATAATACAGCTATACAGTGTCCAATAATAACACTATACAGCACCAATAATACAGCTATACAGTGCCCAATAATAACACTATACAGCACCAATAATACAACTATACAGTGCCAATAATACAGCTATACAGAGCCCAATAATAACACTATACAGCACCAATAATACAACTATACAGTGCCAATAATAACACTATACAGCACCAATAATACAGCTATACAGTGCCCAATAATAACACTATACAGCACCAATAATACAACTATACAGTGCCAATAATACAGCTATACAGAGCCAATAATACAGCCATACAAAGCCAAAAGTACAGCTATACAGAACCAATAATACAGCTATACAGTGCCCAATAATAACACTATACAGCACCAATAATACAGCTATACAGAGCCAATAATACAGCCATACAAAGCCAAAAGTACAGCAATACAGAACCAATAATACAGCTATACAGTGCCCAATAATAACACTATACAGCACCAATAATACAGCTATACAGTGCCCAATAATAACACTATACAGCACCAATAATACAGCTATACAGTGCCCAATAACACAGCAATACAGTACCAATAATACAGCTATACAGTGCCCAATAACACAGCCATACAGTACCAATAATACAGCCATACAGTACCAATAATACAGCCATACAGAACCAATAATACAGCTATATAGTGCCCAATAATACAGCCATACAGAACCAATAATACAGCTATATAGTGCCCAATAATACAGCCATACAGAACCAATAATACAGCTATATAGTGCCCAATAATAACACTGTACAGCACCAATAATACAGCCAAACAGTGCCAATAATACATCCATACAAAGTCAATAATACAGCCATAAAGCCCCAATAATACAGGCATCCAGAGTCAATATTAACATTACACAGTGCCAATAACTGTCATGCCTCGGGACTGGATCTGGTGGTCTCTTGCTCCATAGTGGGTTTCAGTCCCTGCTGAGCAGCAGCCCGGTCAGTTTCTGTCCAGATGCTGATGGTTCTTTTCTCTTTTCTTCTCTGTGGTGTGCGGTGGATCAGGTGTTCTCACTTGCTTAGTTTGTCTCTGTCCTATCACATCTCGGGTGGGGCCATTTATCCTCTCCTTCCTCAGCCTTCGTCACTGGCGATACTTCCATACGGAGCTGTGCTCAGGAGTTCCAGCCCTGCAGGTAGGGGATTGTGCGTGTTAGGCAGAGACCAGGGTTGTGTTTGCTCTGTGCATTTCTGATTTTCCTTCCCTACACCTGTCTTTTGCTTTCTGTTAGGTTTCTAGGCAGTCACCCTTGCTTCATTTATGATTTCTCCCTTTTCCACTTGTGCTTCATCTTTGCTCTCCTTGGGTTCCCCTCTACCCTGCACACGTTCTCTATTTGGTTACTTGTGTGTAGCGGCCTCCCCTCGGGTCCTCAGGAGGTGCGAGAAACAGCTCGATGGCCTTTTAGGGAGACAGGTCCCAGCTGTGCTTTCTAGTTGTGTGGATAGGGGTATTCTAGTCTGTACAGGAACCAGTAGGGTGTGTGCGCGGCTGCAGAGGGGTAGGATTGATTTCCCCCTTTACCTGTGAGTTAGTTAGATAGGTGCATAACAATAATACAGCCATACAGGGTCAATAATACAGCTATACAGAGCTCAATAATACAGCTATACAGAGCCAATAATACAGCTATACAGTGCTCAATAATACAGCTATACAGAGCCAATAATACAGCTATACAGTGCTCAAAAATACAGCTATACAGAGCCAATAATACAGCTATACAGGGTCAATAATACAGCTATACAGAGCCAATAATACAGCCATACAGGGTCAATAATACAGCTATACAGGGTCAATAATACAGCTATACAGAGCCAATAATACAGCTATATAGTGCTCAATAATACAGCTATACAGAGCCAATAATACAGCTATACAGAGCCAATAATACAGCTATACAGTGCTCAAAAATACAGCTATACAGAGCCAATAATACAGCTATACAGAGCTAATAATACAGCTATACAGTGCTCAATAATACGGCTATACAGAGCCAATAATACAGCCATACAGAGCCAATAATACAGCTATACAGAGCCAATAATACAGCTATACAGTGCTCAATAATACAACTATACAGAGCCAATAATACAGCTATACAGAGCCAATAATACAGCTCTACAGTGCTCAATAATACAGCTATACAGAGCCAATAATACAGCTATACAGAGCTAATAATACAGCTATACAGTGCTCAATAATACGGCTATACAGAGCCAATAATACAGCCATACAGAGCCAATAATACAGCTATACAGAGCCAATAATACAGCTATACAGTGCTCAATAATACAGCTATACAGAGCCAATAATACAGCTATACAGAGCCAATAATACAGCTCTACAGTGCTCAATAATACAGCTATACAGAGCTCAATAATACAGCTATACAGAGCCAATAATACAGCTATACAGTGCTCAATAATACAGCTATACAGAGCCAATAATACAGCTCTACAGTGCTCAATAATACAGCTATACAGAGCCAATAATACAGCTATACAGGGTCAATAATACAGCTATACAGAGCCAATAATACAGCTATATAGTGCTCAATAATACAGCTATACAGAGCCAATAATACAGCTATACAGAGCCAATAATACAGCTATACAGTGCTCAATAATACGGCTATACAGAGCCAATAATACAGCCATACAGAGCCAATAATACAGTTATACAATGCTCATTAATACAGCAATACAGTGCTCAATAATACAGCTATACAGTGCTCAAAAATACAGCTATACAGAGCCAATAATACAGCTATACAGAGCCAATAATACAGCTATACAGAGCCAATAATACAGCTATACAGGGTCACTAATACAGCTATACTGTGCTCAATAATACAGCTATACAGTGCTCAATAATACAGCTACAGTATATAGTGCTCAATAATACAGCTATACAGTGCTCAATAATAATATAATAATATTTATTAATTTATATAGCGCTATTAATTCCGCAGCGCTTTACATACAAAGGCAACACTGTCCCCATTGGGGCTCACAATCTAGGTTCCCTATCTGTATGTCTTTGGAGTGTGGGAGGAAAGCCACGCAAACACGGGGAGAACATACAAACTCCTTGCAGATGGTGTCCTTGGTGGGATTAAAACCCAGGACCCCAGCGCTGCAAGACTGCAGTGCTAACCACTGAGCCACCACAAGACTGCAGTGCTAACCACTCAGCCACCGCTATATAGTGCCAATAATAACACTATAAAGGGCCAATAATAGAGCCATACAGAGCCAATAATACAGCTATACAGTGCTCAATAATACCGCTATACAGTGCTTAATAATACAGCTATATAGTGCCAATAATAACACTATAAAGGGCTAATAATAGAGTCATACAGAGCCAATAATACAGCTATACAGTGCTCAATAATACCACTATGCAGTGCTCAATAATACAGCTATATAGTGCCAATAATAACACTATAAAGGGTCAATAATAGAGCCATACAGAGCCAATAATACAGCTATACAGTGCTCAATAATACTGCTATACAGTGCTCAATAATACAGCTATATAGTGCCAATAATAACACTATAAAGGGCCAATAATAGAGCCATACAAAGCCAATAATACAGCTATACAGTGCTCAATAATACCGCTATACAGTGCTCAATAATACAGCTATATAGTGCCAATAATAACACTATAAAGGGCCAATAATAGAGCCATACAGAGCCAATAATACAGCTATACAGTGCTCAATAATACCGCTATACAGTGCTCAATAATACAGCTATATAGTGCCAATAATAACACTATAAAGGGCCAATAATAGAGCCATACAGAGCCAATAATACAGCTATACAGTGCTCAATAATACCGCTATACAGTGCTCAGTAATACAGCTATATAGTGCCAATAATAACACTATAAAGGGCCAATAATAGAGCCATACAGAGCCAATAATACAGCTCTACAGTGCTCAATAATACAGCTATAAAGAGCCAATAATTTAACTTTACAGTGCAAATTATACAACAATACAGTGCCTAATAATACAGCTATATTTTGCAAATGACAATAATACCGCTATACAGTGGCAATAATACAGTGCCAAGAATACATCTGTACAGTACCAGTAAGCTAAACACTAGCTAAATAATACAGCTATTGTGAAGCCCCTCACCTGCAGATCGCCTCAGGGTCTTCACGGGCTGGAAATCGTCCGGCAACAGGTATGTCAGGTTAACTTTAATAGGTATCGTGACGCCACTCTCGGTAATTTCGGTCAGGGTGATGGGTGACCGCCACTGCAATTTAGAGAGTGTCTGCGGCTGATGGTAAATGCAGTCTGGTGTTATGGCCTCCCGAGAGTGAGGCTGGCCCCAGGGGCTCAGGTGTAGGTGTGTAGTACCACAGGTCGCAGAAGAACTCACACACAGGCAGCAATGTCTTTCAGGGTTTTTACTCACTTTCTGGTGGTAGAGTGAGGCAACCCGGGCGATGCTATGGTGGACCAGGTGGAACCCGGTATCCTTCAGGCTGGTGTAGGGGTGACTGCTGACTCGCCTTCCTAGCACTTCTTGTTTCGGACAATCCCTGACTTAGGGGTACATTACACGTTGCGACATCGCTAGCATCGGCTAGCGATATCGAGCAAGATAGTCCCCGCCCCCGTCGCACATGCAATATGTGGTGATTGCTGCCGTAACGAACATTATCGCTACGGCAGCGTCACACGCACATACCTGCTCGGCGACGTCGCTGTGACCGCCGAACAATCCCTCCTTCAAGGGGGCGGTGCGTTCGGCGTCACAGCGATGTCACCGCGACATCACTAAGCGGCTGGCCAATAGAAGCGGAGGGGCGGAGATGAGTGGGACATAACATCCCGCCCACCTTCTCCCTTCCACATTGCCGGTGGACGCAGGTAAGGAGATGTTTGTCGCTCCTGCAGTGTCACACACAGCGATGTGTGGTGCTGCTGTCGCGGGCGGGGAGGAGGGTGTCAGCACACCGCGCTCACCCCTTCTGCTCGGGTCCGGCAGCTGCTCAGTGGTGGCTCGAGCTGTGGGCCGGATCCCGGGGTTTCTCGAGCGGCACTCCTCGCCCGTGAGTGAAAGGGGTTGGTTGTGGTTGGGTGTGGGGGGGATTGTTATAGTTCGTGACGCCACCCACGGTTGTGGTGATTTCACCACCGCTGCTCTGGACGGGGATCCCGGGGATGGTGATGCGGAGCAGCCAGGTGTTGTGTTGCCCCTCCGTGGGTAGGGGTTGGTGATCCCGGGGCCCGGTGATGGGTTGTGAGGTGCGGGGCCTGGTGGGCGCAGGGACGCGGGGGCAGCGCGGTGCCTTGCGGCACTGTGGTACTCACTCAGCCTGAGACTTGGACACAGTTTGTACGGTAAACCAAACGGCTGGTAGGACGGTCCCACAGACGGCTGCACCTGCACTCCCGGTAGGTGACGGTGATGTCCCTCTTCCTTGCACCTATGTTTGACTGATGGTAGCGGTGGATTCCCTCCGGTTACCTGCTCCCCGACTGCAATCTGGGCCGGGGGAGCTCTACACTTTGCCCGCAGGCGCTGGCCCTGAGAAACTGGTGCCGTGGCGGTGGCAGTGTCTCTCTGCTTCAGGTTGAGCTGTTGCCTTCAATCGGGACTTGGTTGCTGGGGGGTCTACGTCCCCTTCGCTGACGGATTCGGCAAATTTGGCGACTCCTAGCCTTGCCGGGGTCCGAGAGGCCCCTGCCCTGGTGCTGACTGTCCTTCGGAACACTGCTCCAGACCACCGGGCACACAGCCTACGGGGTCCTTCCAGGAACTTCCAAACGGTCCCACTCCAGACAGTCACCGTCGTCGCTGACCTTGCTGTTCTGGCCCTACACAAAGCTGGACCTTCAGGCTTTCCTTCCTTTTCCACTTTTCTACTTTCACTGCTTGTTTACTCTTTTCTAGCTCTCAGCTTGACTTCACTCTTGCCCTCCCCGGGGCTATCTGCCTGGTACTTCCTGCCTCCAGAGCTGTGATCTCCTTGGTGGGCGGAGCCAACCGCCTGGCCCACCCCCTGGTGTGAATCATCAGCCTCTGGAGGAAGGCAACAAGGATTTCTGGTTAGCTGTGATGTGCCTACCTGGAGTGTGGGGTGTGGTGGTGTGTGACCTGTGTCCCCTGGCTTGCCCAGGGCGACACATTCCCCCTTAGCAAAATGCAGACCGTCCGCGGGCTGCCGTCCTACACCGGTTTTATTTTTCTGAAAAAAAGGGGTAACAAGGTTAAGCAAACATGAATAACATTTTTAATAACTTCTTCCCAAGACGGGAGGCACATTTCTTAAACGTTGCAACGGTTTACGGTTACGGTTTCCGCTCTCTCCCACCCAAGCAACCTGGCCCTGATGCTGCCCCTAAAACCCAGGCAGCACCCCTTGACCCACAGTCCAGCACACGGTACCCGAGCGGGATCTGTCCTTCCCTCCAGAGGGTAGCCACCGGTTCCTTTGGCGGCTGGGCCCTGGCCTGCTCTGCTCAGGGCCCTCCCTCCAACCTGCCTCTCCGGAGACGGCACTGCGGAAAACGGTAACGGTACCCAACATATTTACAAGCCACTAACGTTTGTGGTTGCCCTGCAAGTTCACGGGCTTGTCCATGGATAGTTCCCATGCATTTTAAACGGTCCCCACGGGGACAACGGTGCCGGCTCCGGCCGGTTCAATCACAAGCAGACAATCAGGTGAAAACTCGGTTAATTTTCATTTTCTTCATCATCAGAACTTTCAAAACTTTTCAAACAAACAACCAACAAACAGGTGGTCCCCACGGGGACGGTGCTGCGGGCATCCGCTGCCCTACTCGATGTCTTCGTCTGCGGCGGACCCCTCCTCTGCCACCAGCATATTCAACATGCACTGACATGCCCGTGGTGACAGGGGCACCCGGTACCCATTTCCACCGGTACACGGAGTATGAACAACCACAGGGTCTCCTACACAGCAGGTACGCTAACCTGCCTCTTCGCACTCCACAGCAGACCCGAGGCTAGGGCAGGAGTCGTCATCTCTTGTTCCTGCGTCAGGCGGGTTGCCGCCAGCTGTCGCAGCTTCCTGACCTCCAGCATCCAGCATTTCAGACCCTTCCGCAGTAGCACGGAGCAGCATATTAGGCGAGCTTACACTGAGGCGCCTCATCAGTAACGGTAAAGGCGATGCATAGGCCGAGACTAGGCCGGGCCCCTCAGCCGCAGCGGCCGGTCCTGGTAGGACATAGGGACGTGGGTCACTAGTCGACTCTGCTACATCCATTTCCCCTCCGCACATCGGGGCAGTTGTAATCAGCTCTTCCACCTCGTTGGTCCACTGCTCCATCATCCTGAAGATCTGTTCCTGCTGGCGCTGGTGGAACTGATTCACCCGGGCCCTCATCCAGGCCACGGTCCCGGACTCGGGGCCTGGCACCATCACTGCCGGGGCTTCTAGCACAATGCTGTTAAGGGACCGCGGCTCTAGCGGTTCCCCCTGGTGTACTTCAGGGACGTCCCGATCGTCGGCAGCCGGCTGGTCCGCCGGAGCGGCTGGGCAGGGTATCGCTACCGGTTGGGCAGGTAGCGGGCCTAATGGCGGGGCGGCAGCAACTATCAGGGGTAGCGGGGAGAGAGGCAGGGTGAGCGGAAGCCGGCCGGGCCCCTCAGCTCCAACGGCCGATCCCTCAGGAATACAGGGGCGTGGGTCGCTTACCCGCTCCTCCAAATCCTCTTCTGCCTCGCGTCTCCACATAGCAGCCACCACGTCCGCCATGTCGGTCTCCCACTCCTCCAGGAGGAGTTGCATATGAGCCTGCAGACGGTTACTCAGCGGGACGGTCCAATCCCTCAACCACGTCGCCGTGACGGGCGCGGGGGCTTCCTCGTTGGGAGTTGGATCGTACATCTTGGCAATCGTGCCTTCCAGGAACCCAGTATTGCTGCAGAGTCCTGGCGTCCCTGCTTTTGTAGCTGCTGTTACATGCAGCCAGCCGCCATCGCGTCCCCCTTAGCTCTTTCCGGCCCCTCCTCTCTCGGGGCGGGGTTTTGGCCTTCGCGCCTCTACTGCTCGAGAAGACGCTCGAGCGGGAACTTTTCGCGCCAAAGATAGCGACTTCTGCAATTTTTCTGCCGGATACCTCCGGCGGTAACAAGGCACACCTCTACCAGACGGCAGAGCGGTAAGATCCTGTTCGTGACGCCAAGTTGTCGCGGGCGGGGAGGAGGGTGTCAGCACACCGCGCTCACCCCTTCTGCTCGGGTCCGGCAGCTGCTAAACCAAACGGCTGGTAGGACGGTCCCACAGACGGCTGCACCTGCACTCCCGGTAGGTGACGGTGATGTCCCTCTTCCTTGCACCTATGTTTGACTGATGGTAGCGGTGGATTCCCTCCGGTTACCCGCTCCCCGACTGCAATCTGGGCCGGAGGAGCTCTACACTTTGCCCCCAGGCGCTGGCCCTGAGAAACTGGTGCTGTGGAGGTGGCGGTGTCTCTCTGCTTCAGGTTGAGCTGTTGCCTTCAATCGGGACTTGGTTGCTGGGGGGTCTACGTCCCCTTCGCTGACGGATTCGGCAAATTTGGCGACTCCTAGCCTTGCCGGGGTCCGAGAGGCCCCTGCCCTGATGCTGACTGGTGCTCTGGAGGCAGGAAGTACCAGGCAGATAGCCCCGGGGAGGGCAAGAGTGAAGTCAAGCTGAGGGCTAGAAAAGAGTAAACAAGCAGTGAAAGTAGAAAAGTGGAGAAGGAAGGAAAGCCTGAAGGTCCAGCTTTGTGTAGGGCCAGAACAGCAAGGTCAGCGACGGCGGAGACCGTCTGGAGTGGGACCGTTTGGAAGTTCCTGGAAGGACCCCATTGGCTGTGTGCCCGGTGGTCTGGAGCAGTGTTCCGAAGGACAGTCAGCACCAGGGCAGGGGCCTCTCGGACCCCGGCAAGGCTAGGAGTCGCCAAATTTGCCGAATCCGTCAGTGAAGGGGACGTAGATCCCCCAACAACCAAGTCCCGATTGAAGGCAACAGCCCAACCTGAAGCAGAGAGACACCGCCACCCGCCACCGCACCAGTTTCTCAGGGCCAGCGCCTGCGGGCAAAGTGTAGAGCTCCCCCGGCCCAGATTGTAGTCGGGGAGCGGGTAACCGGAGGGAATCCACCGCTACCATCAGTCAAACATAGGTGCAAGGAAGAGGGACATCACCGTCACCTTCCGGGAGTGCAGGTGCAGCCGTCTGTGGGACCGTCCTACCAGCCGTTTGTTTTACCGTACAAACTGTGTCCGTGTCTCAGGCTGAGTGAGTACCACAGTGCCGCAAGGCACAGCGCTGCCCCCCCCGCGTCCCTGCGCCCACCAGGCCCCGCACCTCCTTCTCCACCACCGGGCCCCGGGATCACCAACCCCTACCCACGGAGGGGCAACACAACACCTGGCTGCTCCGCATCACCATCCCCGGGACCCCCGAATTGAGCAGCGGTGGTGAAATCACCACAACCGTGGGTGGCGTCACGAACTATAACAATCCCCCCCACACCCAACCACAACCAACCCCTTTCACTCACGGGCGAGGAGTGTCGCTCGAGAAACCCCGGGATCCGGCCCACAGCTCGAGCCACCACTGAGCAGCTGCCGGACCCGAGCAGAAGGGGTGAGCGCGGTGTGCTGACACCCTCCTCCCCGCCCGCGACAACTTGGCGTCACGAACAGGATCTTACCGCTCTGCCGTTTGGTAGAGGTGCGCCTTGTTACCGCCGGAGGTATCCGGCAGAAAAATTGCAGAAGTCGCCATCTTTGGCGCGAAAAGTTCCCGCTCGAGCGTCTTCTCGAGCAGTAGAGGCGCGAAGGCCAAAACCCCGCCCCGAGAGAGGAGGGGCCGGAAAGAGCTAAGGGGGACGCGATGGCGGCTGGCCGCATGTAGCTGCGGCTATAAAAGCAGGGACGCCAGGACTCTGCAAACATACCGTTCCTGGAAGCAAAAAGAGAAGCCATCATGTGGATGCCGTCCCGCGACACCGTAGCCCCCGCGCCTGGAACCGCGGCGTGGGTGGAAATCCGAACCGCGCAGCTCTACCAAAGGCTGCAGGTCAGGATGCAGCTCCTCATGGAGGAGTGGGAGGCCGACATGGCGGACGTTGTAGCCACCGTGCGGAGACGCGAGGAGGAGGCGGAGAAAGGGAGGGTGAGTGACCCACGTCCCGATGCCCTTGAGGGGCCGGTCATCGCGGCTGTGGGGCCCGGTCCAAGCCCTCTCCCCCCGTTGCCTCCCTCGCCACCCGTTCCGGAGGCCGTGACCCCGCCACTAGGCCTGCTACCACCGCAACCGGTAGCAGTACCCAGCATCCCCGCCCAAGCGGGCCGACCTGTAACCGGAGCCCGCGGCACACCGTAGGTGTTACCGTGGAAGACGCCGAAAGTAGAACCGGAGGCATCCCTTGAAAAACTCCCCGAGCCGGAGCAGATGACCCGTTCCGAGCCGAAGGCCCGGCAGCGAAAGCCCCTATGCCCATCCCCCACACCTCGGCTGAGGTAGCGCCGGTTGTTGCTGTAAGGCAGCGCCCAAGGCCAAGACACCGCGGGACATGCCACCCGTAGTCCTGACAGTGGGTAACGTCCAGGATGTCCCGCGGGGCCCGACCCGTGCGCCGGCGCTGGCAGCAGCGCCGTACTGGGATAGGGGAGTCGGTACCGCTGGGCCTGGAGATCGCCGAGAGGGAGCGGAAGAAGGCCGAACTCGTGGCCAGAGCGATCCGGGAGAAGGAGCACCTCCGGCAGGCAACCTCCCGTGCCCGAGGACCATTGTACGTGGGGCAGGTGAGGCGGTTTGATGTCCGCCGGGGCTACGGATTCATATACGAAGCGGGCCTGGAGGCCGAAGTTTTTGTAGCCCGGCGGGATGTGAATGCCCACCTGCCCGAGGAGCATCCTGGCCGTAATCTGATGCCGGGTGATATCGTCCAGTACACTCGGTTCTTTGGGGAGCGAGGGTGGTTTGCGCTGGACGCTAGATTGAAGGGCAGCCCAGAGGCCCTAGCAAGCGCCGCGCCCCCTCCCTTGGAAGGAGCACTGGAGCCTGGAAGTCTGGAGTAGGGCAGCGGATGCCCGTAGCACCGTCCCCCGTGGGGACCACCTGTTTGTTGGTTGTTTGTTTGAAAAGTTTTGAAAGTTCTGATGATGAAGAAAATGAAAATTAACCGAGTTTTCACCTGATTGTCTGCTGTGATTTGCAACCGGCTGGAGCCGGCACCGTTGTCCCCGTGGGGACCGTTTAAAATGCATGGGAACTATCCATGGACAAGGCCGTGAACTTGCAGGGCAACCACAGACGTTAGTGGCTTGTAAATATGTTGGTTACCGTTACCGTTTTCCGCAATGCCGCCTCCGGAGAGGCAGGTTGGAGGGAGGGCCCTCAGCAGAGCAGGCCAGGGGCCCAGCCGCCAAAGGAACCGGTGGCTACCCTCTGGAGGGAAGGACAGATCCCGCTCGGGTACCGTGTGCTGGACTGTGGGTCAAGGGGTGCTGCCTGGGTTTTAGGGGCAGCATCAGGGCCAGGTTGCTTGGGTGGGAGAGAGCGGAAACCGTAACCGTAAACCGTTGCAACGTTAAAAGTAAATGTGCCTCCCGTCTTGGGAAGAAGTTATTAAAAATGTTATTCATGTTTGCTTAACCTTGTTACCCCCTTTTTCAGAAAAATAAAACCGGTGTAGGACGGCAGCCCGCGGACGGTCTGCATTTTGCTAAGGGGGAATGTGTCGCCCTGGGCAAGCCAGGGGACACAGGTCACACACCACCACACCCCACACTCCAGGTAGGCACATCACAGCTAACCAGAAATCCTTGTTGCCTTCCTCCAGAGGCTGATGATTCACACCAGGGGGTGGGCCAGGCGGTTGGCTCCGCCCACCAAGGAGATCACAGCTCTGGAGGCGGGAGAAACCAGGCAGTCTAGAGTTGGAGTCTAGTCAGGGAGGAGGAAGTGGAAGGAGTGGAGGAGTAGCCCAGACAGGGCCAAAGTAAACAGCAAGTGAAAGTGAGGAAAGTGGAAAAGGAAGGAAAGCCTGAAGGGTCCAGCTTTGTGTAGGGCCAGAACAGCAAGGTCAGCGACGGCGGTGACCGTCTGGAGTGGGACCGTTTGGAAGTTCTGGAAGGACCCCGTTGGCTGTGTGCCCGGTGGTCTGGAGCAGTGTTCCGAAGGACAGTCAGCACCAGGGCAGGGGCCTCTCGGACCCCGGCAAGGCTAGGAGTCGCCAAATTTGCCGAATCCGTCAGTGAAGGGGACGTAGATCCCCCAACAACCAAGTCCCGATTGAAGGCAACAGCCCAACCTGAAGCAGAGAGACACCGCCACCGCCACCGCACCAGTTTCTCAGGGCCAGCGCCTGCGGGCAAAGTGTAGAGCTCCCCCAGCCCAGATTGTAGTCGGGGAGCGGGTAACCGGAGGGAATCCACCGCTACCATCAGTCAAACATAGGTGCAAGGAAGAGGGACATCACCGTCACCTACCGGGAGTGCAGGTGCAGCCGTCTGTGGGACCGTCCTACCAGCCGTTTGGTTTACCATACAAACTGTGTCCGTGTCTCAGGCTGAGTGAGTACCACAGTGCCGCAAGGCACAGCGCTGCCCCCCCCCGCGTCCCTGCGCCCACCAGGCCCCTCACTTCCTTCTCCACCACCGGGCCCCGGGATCACCAACCCCTACCCACGGAGGGGCAACGCAACACCTGGCTGCTCCGCATCACCATCCCCGGGACCCCCGAATTGAGCAGCGGTGGTGAAATCACCACAACCGTGGGTGGCGTCACGAACTATAACAATCCCCCCCCACACCCAACCACAACCAACCCCTTTACTCACGGGCGAGGAGTGTCGCTCGAGAAACCCCGGGATCCGGCCCACAGCTCGAGCCACCACTGAGCAGCTGCCGGACCCGAGCAGAAGGGGGTGAGCGCGGTGTGCTGACACCCTCCTCCCCGCCCGCGACATACACACCCTAGTCAGCCTTTGGGATTACCTGTTTGTACTCACCCAGCATGGGTGCAGTACCCAGTGGTGCCTGACCAGGTCAGGGGCGCCACACTATACAGCAATAATATGGATATACAGTGCTAAATAATGCCCTTTTGGTGCCTAAAGGAAACTTCAGAGCTGCGCTCAGTTACTGAATGTCAAAGCCTATTGATATGTCAGAGACTTATATTTAATCCTTCACAGGAATTGCTATTAGGAGGTTGGTGGGATCCTTAAGACAGTGAAGGGACACAGGGCATTTGCCCTTTTTGCCTTTTTGGTCATTGTGGGGCTCTGTACTGTGGTGAGCTGAATAGAGAAGCAGTGAGATAAAATGTGGGATTTGTGAGCGCCATTTATATGCACTTTCTGTGCCAATCAATACATCAGCTTCAAGCATGACCTTCGCTCACGGTGCAGATTTTATAGAGGAAGAACAATCAGACACAAGAACGTGTGACATCAGACAACCCCCGGCATCCTGGGCGAGGCTTCCATGTGCAGTCCCCATGCTTAGATCATTGGAGTCCGTTGAGCAGGGCCACTGTCCCTCATGCCGCTGATCGGTTACTGAATAGTTGTTTCCTTTAGAATGGAAAATTCTGCGAATTCTTACCAACTTCTGCTCATTCCATTTCAGATCCTCATTGAGAGCTAAAATAGATCCTCATTGCTTCCCCCATTTTTATTATTTAAGGGAGAGTAGGCAAATTGTGAAATTCATTCTACCACAGTTATATCAGGGAAACAAACCAAAAATATGCAAGATAAATAGATGGGACAGCTGGGGAAGGGTTAATAAAAGTGATACTTATAAAAAAAAAGGTTAATTTTCAAACTAAGTCACATGATTGCATAAAAAGAGCATGTTAGAGAGGCAGAGTCTCTCAGAAGCAAAGGTAGTCGGAGATTCCCCAGTCTGTGAACAACTGCATCTAGAAATTGTGGAACAGTTTCAGGAAAATGTTTTTCAATGTAAAATTGCAAAGACTTTGAATATATCACCATCTACAGTACATAATATCAAAAGAATAAGGATACGTATGAAAATTGGGGTCAATTTCCAACTAAGTCCCATGATTCATAAAAAGAGCATGTTAGAGAGGCAGAGTCTCCCAGAAGCAAAGGTAGTCGGAGGTTCCCCAGTCTGTGAACAACTGCCTCTAGAAAATTGTGGAACAGTTTCAGGAAAATGTTTCTCACCATCTACATCTTTGAATATCTCACCATCAAAGGATTCAGAGATTCTGGAAAAATAAAGGATAAGGCCAATGGTCAATAAGCGATGCTCATGATCTTCAGGCCCTCTGGCAGCACTGTGTTAAATAGAGGCATTATTTCAGTCGTGTAAATCACTGGATGGGCTCAGGAAAACTACGAGAAATCATTGTCTGTGAACATGGTACTCATAACAATGCCCAAAATGCAAGTTACAATTCTATCATGCAAAGAAGAAGTCATACACGAGACAATGCAGAAACGCCGCCGCCTTCTCTGGGCCAAAGTTCATGTAAAGTAGACTGAGGCAAAATGGAAAACTATTCTCTGGTCAGATGAATCAAAATGTGAAGTTCTTTATGGAGACTATGGATGCTGTGCCCTGCAGACTCAGGAGGAGAGGGACCATCCAGCTTATTATCAACACACTGTTCCTGTATCACTAGTGGTAGGAGGGGCTCTTGTCGCTGGTGACTAGTGGACACAGGCCCTGTGCTCACCTTCACCCTGGAGGTACCCTTAATGGTAGGGAGGTCCGGGTCCCCAACTTGGCCCTGTCTCCTGTCTGGCCCTGACCCAATACCCCCACAACCTCAAACCAGGAGTGGGCTGGACACAAAGTAATAACCCTCATACACTGCAAATATCCACAGAGGGGAGACAAAAAGACGCCAGAGGGGATAAACCAAAGGGGAGGGTGAAAGTCACAACCAGGAACTTTTATGGAGTGCAGACAACAAATCGCTGGTCACCAAAAGAAAGATCGCCGCAGATGCCGGGATATCGCAACTGCAAAGCGGATGCTATCTTCGATGATAACTCAAGTCACAACAAGGAACTCTCACACAGTACAGACAACAAATCGCTGGTCACCAAATGAAAGATCGCCGTAGATGCCGGGATATCGCAACTGCAAAGCGGATGCTATCTTCGGCGATAACTCAAGTCACAACAAGGAACTTTTATACAGCGCAGACACCAAATCGATGGTCACCAAAAGAAAGATCGCCGCAGATGCCGGGATATCGCAACTGCAAAGCGGATGCTATCTTCGGCGATAACTCAAGTCACAACAAGGAACTTTTATACAGCGCAGACACCAAATCGCTGGTCACCAAAAGAAAGATCGCCGCAGATGCCGGGATATCGCAACTGCAAAGCAGATGCTATCTTCGGCAGTTACTCAGAAAACTCCCCAGTCTTAAGTAGGAAGTGACCAGCTAAAGGTGGTGATTAACAAACCTGGTTTTCTGAGAAGCCAGACACTGCTCCAGGAGGATTTAACTCCTAATGTGCCAAAAGCAATGGTAATAAAACAACCGACACCCAACAGAACAGAGCTATTCAATAGAAGCCCGGTTGCGTTTTGGATTCTGAAGTGTGTACTGGTAGTAGCAAACTGCGGGTGCTAATCTAGGTGGCGCATGATAGGTTGTTTGTCGGACTCAGTAGTGTAGATAGTGTCCGACATGGTAGTAGTGATCCGCAAACCGCGCATGACAGCATTAGTGCCTATGGCAGGGGCAGCTTATACATGAGAGGTGCTACCAGTGCTGAGCTTAAGGCCTCTTTCACACGTTCCTGAAAAACACGCATGTTTTTCACGGACGTGTCAGAGGTGCGTTTTGCCCTCCGTGTGCCCTGTTTATGGCACTACGTGTGTTCTCCATGTGTTATCCGTTCTACTCACCTGTCCCTGGCGTCGCTGTCCGTGGTGCTGATCTTTGGTCTCCGGTCCTGCCGAATCCCTGCTGCTGCTTCCGGCCGCAGTGAAGTGAATATGCAATGAGCATAATGAGTGGAGTTCGGCAGCAAGTGACAGCAGCGACAGAGACTGCAGGGCTGGAGAAGGTGAGTAAAAGGTTGTTTTTTTCTCACAGACACATGTCTTTTCTCCGGTGCGTGTCACACGGAACACCTCCATGTGGTCCGTTAGCATTATGTGTGACACCCGTGATGCCGGAGAAAAACAGATATGTCAGCGTGAGAAACACACGGACACACGTAAGATCGGAACGGACAGACGTTCCGTGCGAAAATACATACGTGTGTCATAGGAATACCTAGGTCTACGTGTGTACGAGTCTCCGGTACATGAGAAAACTGCCGGAGGCACGTACATATGAAAGAGGCCTTATATAGAGGTATTAGTACAACATCTGCTCCATACAGACAATGTCTATTTCAGGGAAGACCTTGTATATTTCAGCAAGACTATGATAAACCACATACTGCGTCCATCACAACAGCATGGATGGAAGAATACAGGTGATGAACAAGACCTTTTACCAATCGAAATAATATATTTCCAAGATTCAACTTCAAGAGTTAAAAAAACATGGCGGTGAGAGATTTTCAAATCATGGTATTCTTGGGCGGAGAAGGGGGGTTACATTTTTTAGAATTGGGGTTGAACATAAATATTAGATGTGTTGATATTATATACAAAAGATTACGATTTGTATATAATAGATGGATTTTAGGAGAATAGATATTAGAAGGAAATATATCATTTATTTCATTCCCATCCCCCTCTTGTGTTTTATTTCCCATCTTAAGAGAAAGAGATTCTGAGATGTATGAAGTGGAACTACAAGAAACTACAAGACTAAACTGAAAATGATCATTAAGTCATCATCTGAAGACGTTTACCATGAAAGAGGAAGAGGAGAATTCCAAGAAGTTGCACAATAGTCCACAAGATCAATCACTACTGTGAGGAACAGACAACAAGCTAAACACGGGGCCTGAGCAATATATTTAAAAAATTGAAGTGTTTATTTAATTTTCTACCAACGAATTAACAAAAAATACATCTAAATTGCATCAATATTAGGTGATCCCCCTTTTCCTTCATCAGTTCTTCTACGTCCAGATGTATATAGTTTTTGAAGGAACTCGGCAGAAGGTTGTTCCAAACATCTTGGAGACCTGACCTCAGATCTTCTGTATTCGAGGTTTCTGCAAATCCTTCAGTTTGACTTATTACTAATAGTTCAATCGTTAAAGAAGTTCTAGTGTTATGTTTAGTAAAATCTAATTAATAAAGAAGAAAATCTGATTAAGAGAAACCAAGGAAAAAATTGTGAAAACATACCCTGCTGTAACTAAATAAAAGCATAGTGCATATAAACATAGGGTACTTAGTAAACACTGTTTTTGATCAAAAAAAGCATAAAGCTATCCCACCAAACGCCAAGGTGTACCCAGTTGGGATAGAACCTATACTCTCTAATATTAAAACCTTACCATGGGTCTAAAATAGGCCTCAATGTGGCTAAGGGCTGAGAGCGACCGGGTCCCAACAGGACACACACAGTCAGGGGGATTCACAAAATGAAATGTCCAGCTCGCTGAGAAGGGGGCCACTCCCTGTTGGTACTGAATACAAAAAAACTACATAAAAACAAAAAAGTGAGGCGGAGTATGAGATGGTATACATGGAACTTGTGAGACCATGTTCACACTGGCCATGAGACAAAGAGAAACCAAGGAAAAAATTGTGAAAACATTTTTTTTGTTTTTAGAAAAATCTGATTAGTAGCGCAGAAGAAAACTGATTAAAAATGCAGAAAATCTGATCAATAACAGAGAAAAATATGACTGTAGAAACATCTAATAAAACAGAGATATCTGACTAATAATGAACACAGAGAAATCTGATTAATAATGAAGAAAAATCCGACTGTAGATTAATCCAGAGAAATCTGACTAAAAACACAGAAAAATCTGTTTAATAATGCAACAAAACCTGAACCTGATTAATAATAAATGTAAAATCTGATTACTAGCACAGAAGAAAATTGATTACAAATGCAGAAAATCTGATCAATAACCAAGAAAAATCTGACTACAGAAGCATCAAATAATCCAGAGAAATCTGACTAAAAACAGAGAAAAAATCCGATTAATAATGCAACAAAACCTGATTAATAATAAATGTAAATCACATCAGTATTAGGCGATCCCCTTTTCCTTCATCAGTTCTTCTACATCCAGATGTACAGTTTTTGAAGGATCTCGGTAGGAGGTTGTTCCAAACATCTTGGAGACCTGACCTCAGATCTTCTGTATGAGGTTTCTGCAAATCCTTCAGTTTGACTTATTACTAATAATTCAATCATTAAAGAAGTTCTTTACCTAGCGTTATGTTTAGTAAAATCTAATTAATAAAGAGTAAAATCTGATTAATAATACAGAAAAATCTGATTACTAGCGCAGAAGAAAAATCTGATTAATAATAAAAAAAATGATTAGTAGCGCAGAAAAAAAAACCTGACTATAGAAACATCTAATAATACAGAGAAATCTGACTAATCACACAGAAAAATCTGATTAATGATGCAACAAAACCTGAACCTGATTAATAATGGGAAAAAATCTGATTAATAATGGAAAAAAATCTGACTACAGAAACATCGAATAATCCAGAGAAATCCAACTAAAAACGCTGAAAAAATCTGATTAATGATGCAACAAAACCTTTGTCTTCATCAGTTCTTCTACACCCAGATGTAAACAGTTTTTGAAGGAATTAAGCAGGAGGTTGTTCCAAACATCTTGGAGACCTGACCACAGATTTTCTGTGTATGAGGTTTCTGCAAATCCTTCAGTTTGACTTATTACTAATAGTTCAATGGTTAAGGAAGTTCTTCACCTAATGTTATGTTTAGTAAAATCGGATTAATAATGAAGATAATCTGATTAATAATAAAGAAAACTCTGATTACTATCACAGAAGAAAAATCTGATTAATAATAAAGAAAAATGATTAGTAGTGCAGAAAAAAAAATCTGACTATAGAAACATCTTATAATACAAAGAAATCTGACTAATCACACAGAAAAATCTGATTAATAATGCAACAAAACCTGAACCTAATTAATGATAAATGTAAATCACATCAATATGAGGTGCCCACCCTTTCCCTTCATCCGTTCTTTTACATCCAGTTGTACACAGTTTCTCAGATTGTTCCAAACATCTTAGAGACCTGACCCCAGATCTTCTGTGTATGAGGCTTGTGCAGATCTGTCTGTCTCTTCATGTGATCCCAAACAGACAAGATGATGTGAGATCAGGGCTCTGTGGGGGCCAGATCATCACTTCCAGGGCTCTGCGAGGGCCAGATAATCACTTCCAGGACTCTGCAGGGGCCGGATCATCACTTCCAGGGTTCTGCGGGGGCCGGATCATCATTTTCAGGACTCTGCGGGGGCTGGATCATCACTTTCAGAACTCTGTGGGGGCCGGATCATCACTTCCAGAGCTCTGCGGGGGCCGGATCATCACTTCCAGGGTTCTGCGGGGGCCAGATCATCACTTCCAGGGTTCTGCGGGGGCTAGATTATCACTTACAGGGCTCTGCGAGGGCCGGATCATCACTTCCAGGACTCTGCGGTGGCCGGATCATCACTTCCAAGGTTCTGCGGGGGCCATATCATCACTTCCAGGGCTCTGCGGGGGCTGGATCATCACTTCAAGGGTTCTGCGGGGGCCAGATCATCAGTTCTATGACTCTGCGGGGGCCGGATTATCACTTCCAGGACTCTGCGGGGGCCGGATCATCACTTCCAGGACTCTGCAGGGTCGGATCATCACCTCCAGGGTTCTGCGAGGGCCGGATCATCACTTCCAGGGCACTGCGGGGGCCGGATCCTCACTTCCAGGGCTCTGTGGGGGCCGGATCATCACTTCCATGGTTCTGCAGGGGCCGGATCATCACTTCCAGGACTCTGCGGGAACCGTATCATCACTTCCAGGGTTCTGCGGGGGCCGGATCATCACTTCCAGGGCTCTGCGGGGGCCGGATCATCACTTCCAGGGCTCTGCGGGGGCCGGATCATCACTTCCAGGGCTCTGCGAGGGCCGGATCATCACCTCCAGGGCTCTGTGGGGGCCGGATCATCACTTCCAGGGTTCTGCGGGGGCCGGATCATCACTTCCAGGACTCTGCGGGGGGCCGGATCATCACTTCCAGGACTCTGCGGGGGCCGTATCATCACTTCCAGGGTTCTGCAGAGGCCGGATCATCACTTCCAGGGCTCTGCGGGGGCCAGATCATCACTTCCAGGGCTCTGCGGGGGCCGGATCATCACTTCCAGGGCTCTGCGGGGGTCGGATCATCACTTCCAGGGCTCTGCGGGGGCTGGATCATCACTTCCAAGAATCCTGGTTCTTTATGCTTAGGCTCATTCTTAAAAATATTATCTCTTTCTTTGGGTTCGTTGTCAGGTTGCAGAATAAATTTGGAGCCAATCAGAAGTCCCCTGATGGTATTACATGATTGCTGAGAAATACAGATAAACACTTATCAATGAGGACACCATTAATCCAGACCAAACCACCAACTCCGAACTTACAAAAGACATCCACAGTTGTGTTCCCGTCAGTCAATCATTTGTTATTTTTTTGCCTGTTCTTGATAAACCATGATACAGAAACCTTTATAAGATCCCTTTAAATATAGCGACAGGTGTACCCCAAATTAACTGTAGATCCCCCCCATACAAAATGGTCCAGGGATTGTAGCCGTAATACGAAGACAGAATAACTGATCCGTCAATAGCAAATTGTGTAGTCAATCTGTAGGGTGTTTGGGGAAACTCTGCCATTGTGTCCCCTTTTTCTGGGCACAATGCTTTCAATTATTTTGTGGGTGCCCACATTTGTTATCACTGATAAGATTTCCCCCAGTGTGGTCAGGAGGACCTCTGCACGACTTACAAGCAGCGTGACAGCCCCTGTGTGACAGCCCCTGTGTGACAGCCCCTGTGTGCAGCCCCTGCGTGACAGCCCCTGCGTGACAGCCCCTGTGTGCAGCCCCTGTGTGACAGCCCCTGTGTGACAGCCCCTGTGTACAGCCCCTGTGTGCAGCCCCTGTGTGCAGCCCCTGTGTGACAGCCCCTGTGTGACAGCCCCTGTGTGCAGCCCCTGTGTGACACCCCTGTGTGACAGCCCCTGTGTGACACCCCTGTGTGACAGCCCCTGTGTGACACCCCTGTGTGACACCCCTGTGTGCAGCCCCTGTGTACAGCCCCTGTGTCACAGCCCCTGTGTGACACCCCTGTGTGCAGCCCCTGTGTGACAGCCCCTGTGTGACAGCCCCTGTGTGACACCCCTGTGTGCAGCCCCTGTGTGACAGCCCCTGTGTGACAGCCCCTGTGTGACAGCCCCTGTGTACAGCCCCTGTGTGACAGCCCCTGTGTGACAGCCCTGTGTGACAGCCCCTGTGTGCAGCCCCTGTGTGACAGCCCCTGTGTGCAGCCCCTGTGTGACAGCCCCTGTGTGACAGCCCCTGTGTGACACCCCTGTGTGCAGCCCCTGTGTACAGCCCCTGTGTGACACCCCTGTGTGCAGCCCCTGTGTGACAGCCCCTGTGTGACAGCCCTGTGTGACAGCCCCTGTGTGCAGCCCCTGTCTGACAGCCCCTGTGTACAGCCCCTGTGTGACAGCCCCTGTGTACAGCCCCTGTTTGACAGCCCCTGTGTGACAGCCCCTGTGTACAGCCCCTGTGTGACAGCCCCTGTGTACAGCCCCTGTGTGACAGCCCCTGTGTACAGCCCCTGTGTGACAGCCCCTGTGTGACACCCCTGTGTGCAGCCCCTGTGTGACAGCCCCTGTGTACAGCCCCTGTGTGCAGCCCCTGTGTGACACCCCTGTGTGACACCCCTGTGTGACAGCCCCTGTGTGACACCCCTGTGTGACACCCCTGTGTGCAGCCCCTGTGTGCAGCCCCTGTGTGACAGCCCCTGTGTGACACCCCTGTGTGACAGCCTCTGTGTGACAGCCCCTGTGTGACAGCCCCTGTGTGACACCCCTGTGTGACAGCCCCTGTGTGACAGCCCCTGTGTGACACCCCTGTGTGACAGCCCCTGTGTGACACCCCTGTGTGACAGCCCCTGTGTGACACCCCTGTGTGCAGCCCCTGTGTGACACCCCTGTGTGACAGCCCCTGTGTGACACCCCTGTGTGCAGCCCCTGTGTGACACCCCTGTGTGACACCCCTGTGTGACACCCCTGTGTACAGCCCCTGTGTGACACCCCTGTGTGACAGCCCCTGTGTACAGCCCCTGTGTGCAGCCCCCGTGGACAGCCCCTGTGTGCAGCCCCTGTGTGACACCCCTGTGTACAGCCCCTGTGTGCAGCCCCTGTGTGACACCCCTGTGTGCAGCCCCTGTGTGACACCCCTGTGTGACACCCCTGTGTGCAGCCCCTGTGTGACAGCCCCTGTGTGACACCCCTGTGTGACAGCCCCTGTGTGCAGCCCCTGTGTGACACCCCTGTGTGACAGCCCCTGTGTGACACCCCTGTGTGACACCCCTGTGTGCAGCCCCTGTGTACAGCCCCTGTGTCACAGCCCCTGTGTGACACCCCTGTGTGCAGCCCCTGTGTGACAGCCCCTGTGTGACAGCCCCTGTGTGACACCCCTGTGTGCAGCCCCTGTGTGACAGCCCCTGTGTGACAGCCCTGTGT
>NC_134361.1:226377900-226380400 GCF_048569485.1 Anomaloglossus baeobatrachus
TCTATCTATCTATCCCTCTATCTATCTATCTATCCCTCTATCTATCCCTCTCTCTATCCCTCTCTCTATCCCTCTATCCCTCTATCTATCTATCTATCTATCTATCCTTCTATCTATCTATCTATCCCTCTATCTATCTATCTATCTATCTATCCATCTATCTATCCCTCTATCCCTCTATCTATCCCTCTATCTATCCTTCTATCTATCTATCTATCTATCTATCCCTCTATCTATCCCTCTATCAAATCAAATCAAATCAAATCAAATAAGCTTTATTGGCAGGACCAAATACAAATTAGTTTTGCCAAAGCAAGTGTACATTAGGGGTTGGGGCTGTGGGGATGGGGGGTGGGGACTGTAGGAAGGATGGATGGGGCACATCCAGGGTGGGGACTGTGGGGGCTCTTCTAGGATGGAGGCTATGGAAGTCCATGGCTTATGATGGGGCATATCCAGGGTGGGGACTGTAGTAACGGTGGATGGGGCATATCCAGGGTGGGGTCTGAGGGGGCACTTCTAGGATGGAGGCTATGGAAGTCCATGGCTTATGATGGGGCATATCCAGGGTGGGGACTGTAGTAACGGTGGATGGGGCACATCCAGGGTGGGGACTGTGGGGGCACTTCTAGGATGGGGGTTATGGAAGTCCATGGCTTATGATGGGGCATATCCACGGTGGGACTGTGGTAACGGTGGATGGGGCATATCCAGGGTGGGGATTGGGGGGCCACATCTGGGATGGGGGGCTATGGAAGTCCATGGCTTATGATGGGGCATATCCACGGTGGGGACTGTGGTAACGGTGGATGGGACATATCCAGGGTGGGGATTGGGGGGCCACATCTGGGATGGGGGGCTATGGAAGTCCATGGCTTATCATAGTTCTCTTTCTCGAAGTCTATGACATTCGCTCACATACCGCGCTGCTATCTCCACTGCGCTCTCTTCTTCCCCCAGCAGGATATATATTTTCTCTTCCTCCTTCATGGAGCTGAAATCCGGGAAGAGATGGGAGAGTCTCCTGAAGTGAGTGTCCCTCACTGCTGAGTACTTGGTGCAGTGTAGCAGGAAGTGGGTTTCATCCTCCACGGCCTCCAGGTCACAGTGTTGGCACAGTCTGTCCTCCCTGGGCTTGTAGCTCTGCTTGTGACGTCCGGATTCGATGGCTAGACTGTGGGCACTGAGTCTATATCGGCTCAGGGTCCTGCGGTCTCTGGGGTCCGGGAGTTTCTCCAGATACGGGGCCAGTCTGTAGTCTCTTTGTAGACTCTGGTACGTGGTCAGTTTCTGTGAGGTGTTGATGTCGGTCCTCTAGTCACTGACATACCTCTCCTGGCCCTCGTCTACCATCTTCCTGATTCTGGTTCTTGTCAGGCTGCTGTGATTGGTTATTTTGTCCAGTTGGGTTTGGGAAGGCTGTGCCCGGGGTCCTGGTTCATCTGGCCCACGTATATATATCAGAGCTTTGTGGTGATGGGAGTTTGGATTGCTACTCTGTAGGTGAGCCTGAAATGATAGTGACCTCTTCAGAGCTGCTAGGTGTAGAGGGAATCTGCCCAGCTCGGCTCGACAGGCGCTGTTGGAGGTGCTTCGATGGACCTGGAGAAGGTGCTTACAGAATTCCAGGTGGAATATTTCTGTTGGGCTGGAATCCCACCTTGACCAATCTGGGTAAGTGTGAGGGCCCCAGACTTCGCTGCCATACAGGAGGATTGGAGCAATGATGGAATCGAAGATTTTTAGCCAGACCCTCACTGGTGGCTTCAGATGATACAATTTCCTTCGGATGGCATAAAAGGTTTTGCAGGCCTTGTTTTTCAGGGTCTCTATGGCTTGTTTAAAGCTCCCTGACTGGTGAATTTCCAGGCCCAAGTAGGTGTATTTGTCTGTTCCTGTTAGAGTGCAGCCGTTTACGACAAATGAAGGATGCTGGTCAAATCTTCTTTTTCTCTTTTGGAACACCATGATGTTGGTTTTCTTTAGATTGATCGGTAGTGCCCATGTGGAGCTGAATTTCTCCAAAATTTGTAGGTTGTCTTGGAGACCTTTCTCGGTTGGTGACACCAGCAGTAGATCATCTGCATAGAGCAAGAATTTCACCTGGGCGTCACGGAGTGTGAGACCTGGAGCAGGTGAAGATTCCAGAGCAGCAGCCAGCTCATTGATGTAAATATTGAAGAGCGTTGGACTTAGGCTGCAGCCCTGTCTGACTCCTCGGCTCTGCTGGAAATAAGCCGTTCTTCTACCGTTCACACTCACGCTGCAGAGGTTCTCGGTGTAGGAGCTTTTGATGACATCGTAGGTCTTTCCTCCTATTCCGCTTTCCAGCATTTTTAAGAACAAGCCCGGGTGCCAGACTGAGTCAAAGGCCTTTTTAAAGTCTACAAAGCAGGCGTATATCTTCCCATGCTTTGTATTGTGGACGTGGCTCTGAATGAGACTGTGCAGGGTGTAGATGTGGTCCGTGGTGCGGTGGTTTGGCACGAACCCTGCTTGG
>NC_134361.1:226387900-226390400 GCF_048569485.1 Anomaloglossus baeobatrachus
CTATCTATCTATCTATCTATCTATCCCTCTATCTATCCCTCTATCCCTCTATCTATCCCTCTATCTATCTATCTATCCCTCTATCTATCTATCTATCTATCTATCTATCTATCTATCCCTCTATCTATCTATCCCTCTATCTATCTATCTATCTATCTATCCCTCTATCTATCTATCTATCTATCTATCTATCCCTCTATCTATCTATCTATCTATCTATCTATCTATCTATCCCTCTATCTATCTATCTATCCCTCTATCTATCTATCCCTCTATCTATCTATCTATCCCTCTATCTATCCCTCTATCTATCCCTCTATCTATCCCTCTATCTATCTATCCCTCTATCTATCCCTCTATCTATCTATCCCTCTATCTATCTATCCCTCTATCTATCTATCCATCTATCTATCTATCTATCTATCTATCTATCTATCTATCCCTCTATCTATCTATCTATCCGTCTATCTATCTATCTATCCCTCTATCTATCCCTCTATCTATCCCTCTATCTATCTATCCCTCTATCTATCCCTCTATCTATCCCTCTATCTATCCCTCTATCTATCCCTCTATCTATCCCTCTATCTATCTATCCCTCTATCTATCTATCTATCTATCCCTCTATCTATCCCTCTATCTATCTATCCCTCTATCTATCTATCTATCTATCTATCCCTCTATCTATCCCTCTATCTATCTATCCCTCTATCTATCTATCTATCTATCCCTCTATCTATCTATCTATCTATCCCTCTATCTATCCCTCTAAATCAAATCAAATCAAATCAAATCAAATAAGCTTTATTGGCAGGACCAAATACAAATTAGTTTTGCCAAAGCAAGTGTACATTAGGGGCTGGGGCTGTGGGGATGGGGGGTGGGGACTGTAGGAAGGATGGATGGGGCACATCCAGGGTGGGGACTGTGGGGGCACTTCTAGGATGGGGGCTATGGAAGTCCATGGCTTATGATGGGGCATATCCACGGTGGGACTGTGGTAACGGTGGATGGGACATATCCAGGGTGGGGATTGGGGGGGGCCACATCTGGGATGGGGGGCTATGGAAGTCCATGACTTATCATAGTTCTCTTTCTGGAAGTCTATGGCATTCGCTCACATACCGCGCTGCTATCTCCACTGCGCTCTCTTCTTCCCCCAGCAGGATATATATTTTCTCTTCCTCCTTCATGGAGCTGAAATCCGGGAAGAGATGGGAGAGTCTCCTGAAGTGAGTGTCCCTCACTGCTGAGTACTTGGTGCAGTGTAGCAGGAAGTGGGTTTCATCCTCCACGGCCTCCAGGTCACAGTGTTGGCACAGTCTGTCCTCCCTGGGCTTGTAGCTCTGCTTGTGACGTCCGGATTCGATGGCTAGACTGTGGGCACTGAGTCTATATCGGCTCAGGGTCCTGCGGTCTCTGGGGTCCGGGATTTTCTCCAGATACGGGGCCAGTCTGTAGTCTCTCTGTAGTCTCTGGTACGTGGTCAGTTTCTGTGAGGTGTTGATGTCGGTCCTCCAGTCACTGACATACCTCTCCTGGCCCTCGTCTACCATCTTCCTGATTCTGGTTCTTGTCAGGCTGCTGTGATTGGTTATTTTGTCCAGTTGGGTTTGGGAGGGCTGTGCCCGGGGTCCTGGTTCCTCTATCTATCCCTCTATCCCTCTATCTATCTATCTATCCCTCTCTCTATCCCTCTATCTATCTATCCCTCTATCTATCTATCTATCCCTCTATCTATCTATCTATCCCTCTATCTATCTATCCCTCTATCTATCTATCCCTCTATCTATCTATCCCTCTATCTATCTATCTATCTATCTATCTATCTATCTATCTATCTATCCCTCTATCTATCTATCTATCTATCTATCTATCTATCTATCTATCTATCTATCTATCTATCTATCCCTCTATCTATCTATCTATCTATCTATCTATCTATCTATCCCTCTATCTATCTATCCCTCTATCTATCTATCCCTCTATCTATCTATCTATATATCCCTCTATCTATCCCTCTATCTATCTATCCCTCTATCTATCTATCTATCCCTCTCTCTATCCCTCTCTCTATCCCTCTATCCCTCTATCTATCTATCTATCTATCCCTCTATCTATCTATCTATCTATCTATCCCTCTCTCTATCCCTCTCTCTATCCCTCTATCCCTCTATCTATCTATCTATCTATCTATCTATCCCTCTATCTCTCCCTCTATCTATCCCTCTATCCCTCTATCTATCCCTCTATCTATCCCTCTATCCCTCTATCTATCCCTCTATCTATCCTTCTATCTATCCCTCTATCTATCTATCTATCTATCTATCTATCCTTCTATCTATCTATCTATCTATCCCTCTATCTATCTATCTATCTATCTATCTATCTATCCCTCTATCCCTCTATCTATCCCTCTATCTATCCTTCTATCTATCTATCTATCTATCTATCTATCTATCCCTCTATCTATCCCTCTATCCCTCTATCTATCCCTCTA